>NC_048588.1:8405552-8705552 GCF_013265735.2 Oncorhynchus mykiss | reverse complement strand
CATATTTGCCACAGAAACTACAGTTTCAGCAGAAGATGACTTTCCCCTCATAAACGGTCAGTGCCGCCACATAAAAAGAGCCTACTAGTCCAATTTGCATTTAGAGTGAAGCTCCGTCCACGTTTCTTTGGCAAAAAACACAGCATAAAGTCATTTACTCCTGACTGCTTTGACTAAGGGGTCATGAACAGGTCCAGAGGGTTTTAGTGGAGTGACATGAGGTCAGCCTTGTACAACTAAATTGCTGTCAAGCATGCCAACAGAAGTGGCATGGATGAAACATTTTTCACCTCCCACTCTCAAGGTAATTACACATCATTAATGGCTAGAGCGCTTAAAATCTTGAAAACATGAAAGTGTTTTGGCGAGAATGAGACCCGGGTTAAGAGAGGTTCAGGGACATATCTCTGACAAATATATGCATCAGGTTGAAAAAAAGTAAAAATTGTGTATTTTTTGTTCTGTGAGTTATTCAGTCCAGTCTTTATACACCATAGTATTACAAAAAGTCCCAAAATAGTTGTCATTTTTGTAAATCTGTTGCTATAAGGAATCATCTTGAACAGGGGTTGGAACCGGTTCAGGGAACAGAACTGAAAAACTGAAAAAAAACTACATTTTAAGAAGGAACAGAATCAGAAGGCTATCTGGGGCGGCAGGTAGCCTAGTGGTTAGAGTGTTAGACTAGTAACTGAAAGGTTGCAAGATCAAATCCCTGAGCTGACAAGGAAAATATCTGTCATACTGCCCCTGATACTAGGCTGTCATTGAAAATAAGAATTTGTTCTTAACTGACTAGTTAAATAAAGGTTAAAAAAAAATAAAAAATGGGAATGAATGTGATATATACTGTTCTGGAACAGAACTGTTCTTTTTAAAAGCATTGGAACTGTTTTTATTTTAATTCTGGTGTCGCTCTGCACACACAAGCTTGTTAGCTAGCTAGCTATCCATTTTTTGGTTCAACAATAAACCAACTCTGAAGTTCAAAGATGTTCCCTCAGAGAAGCTAGTCCTCCGTAGGGATAATTCTGTGGGTCTAATTCAGATAATTAATGTCATAACAACAAGGGTGCCAAGCGATTCAAAGCAAGCTTCCTCCTCAAACCTCTGTCGCTCTCTCCCCACCCGCAACATTTCAGTCGCATCTCGCACCCTATACTTACATGTAAACAACTATAGCTCTTACCTGCTCCATACCAAGCTGCTCTATTCACGGTGATTGGTGAGGTAATTTAATTTAGAGCTAAATTTAAAAAATATATATACATTTCAGGGGTTTAAAAAGGAACTGAAACGGAAAGAATAATATAAACAGCTACTTTTGGGGGGGTTTGAACTGGTCCAGAAGTTGATTTTGATTGGAAAATAATTTCAGTTCCAACCCGATCTTGAACTACATTCTCATTCTTTTAACAGCTGTGAAGTGAATCTGATCATCTCTGACATTGATTGATTATTGAACACAAACCCACAGTATGCTACCCCAGATCTAATACACAGTGATACTCCTCTCAATTGTAGTTGTAATACGGATCCCTGTTGTCGAACGATCCCCCCTTACATTTATGACCTCAAGTTTAACTGAGGTCGTATCTGATACAATTCAAGACAAAATGTAAAAACACTGATCAAGAAACACTGGGTTATCTGAGAGCGCTGAGAGAGATGCTGGAGAAAACTATTTTGAAATCCTACCCCCTCCTTTTTCGAACATTCTGTTAAAAATCGCGCAACTTTTCAGCGTCCTGCTACTCATGCCAGGAATATAGTATATGCATATGATTAGTATGTGTGGATAGAAAACACTCTGAAGTTTCTAAAACTGGTTAAATCACGGCTGTGACTATAACAGAGCGTGTGTTTCATCGAAAAGCGCAAGAAAAACTGGTCACTGAAATCTGAAAAAAGTATCCATGCGCCCCTTTCATGGATTATTTAAAGGAAACCAAATTTAATATGGAGATGGATGCAATTCCTACAGCTTCCACACGATGTCGCCAAAAACGTCATTTTCATTGACAAAAATCCATTGAGACATTACAAATAGATCCTATTACATATAACATATTACCTCAATTACCTCGACTAACCGGTGCCCCCTCACATTGACTCTGTACCGGTACCCCCCTGTGTATAGTCTCGCTATTGTTATTTTACTGCTGCTCTTTAATTACTTGTTACTTTTATTTCTTATTCACTGTCACACCTTAGCAGACATCACAGGGATTTTATGTGCCGCTATTTATGGTGAAACATCAAACCTGAAGGGATGGAGTGAGCTGTAACCGCATTTCCAGGTGCATCGATTCCAAAAGTGGGACAAAGGCAATGTGTTTGATATGAAGGTATTGTGATATCTGATATAGACCACAATAATATGGCTCACTTTACCAATGTACGACCAAGACCTGAAGAAACGTTCCATGTAAGAATTATTCCAAACGAGCAGACAGCAGCTTTATTTCAATCAAACCCTCCAATGTTTGTTTACAAATGACTGTCTTCACACACATACAAAATGAAAGCATATACTGTACATGTATCTGTGAGGGGAATATGGGCTTATCTTACAGTTTGAGTAAGTGTTTACAGTACCCAAAACCATTCTGTCCTTTTATGTGAACATGGTTAAAAAAACGTTACTGAATAAAAAGCAGGTTAGAATTCATTGAGCACCTACTAATTTTGCAAGCAACCATGAGTAATGAACTGACAATGGGTTTTGTCTAGAAATAGGTGGTGTTGTTCTGGTCAGAGCAGATTGTGGTAGGCTTTAGAAAAAAAACACTAACAGTTGTTTTGAGTGTCTGCAATGGAAGAATTGAACCGTGTATGACCGAGTGGTTTTTAATTAAAATGATTGAAATGATCATATGTGCTTTTCCCATGATAAGAATATCAGCTGAACAAATATCTTAGTGCTGAAATATGCATATTTGATGACACATTCTGAAATGGCCAGTGCCAGCCATCAAATCGTAAATTTAAATTTGTGGGAGGTCTCAAAGATTCAAATGATCCTCATCTGGCACTAAGCACAAGGGCTTCTGTCTGCGCTGCAGTGCCGAGCAACAAGCTGGTGGATGATAAAACATTGTTGTACCTTTATTTAACTAGGCAAGTCAGTTAAGAACACATTTTTATTTACAATGACGTCCTATCCCGGCCAAATCCGGACAACGCTGGTTGTGCACCGCCCTATGGGACTCCCAATCACGGCCGGTTGTGATACAGCCTGGAATCTAACCAGGGTGTCTATAGTGACGCCTCAAGCGCTGAGCGCCACTCGTTAGTACATTAGTGGGGCTCCCGAGTGGTTTGCAAATCCATAACATATAGAACATCAGTGTCATCGCATCCTTTCAGGATTCAGTATCGTTGAGACCAACTGTCATGACTACTCCCACACCCCTCTCCAGCGCTCAATGTCGCCAGTCTACTAACTACCGGTCCAGGCAACTCATCATTTGCAAACCTGGCAACTCATCATTATGCAAACCTGGCAACCCATCATTATGCAAACCTGGCAACCCATCATTATGCACATCTGCGACCCATCATGAGGCACACCTGGACTCCATCACTGTCCTGATTAATTCCCCTTTATCTAGCATTCATTTGCTGTCAACCACCAGGCAATATTGTTTATTTTTCCATGTTAGACGCTTCTCTTGTTTTGTATCGTTTCATGTTCTTCGTCATTAAACTCCCTAACTGCACTTGCTTCCTGACTCCCTGCGTCTACGTTACACATATATTGGAATAAAATAATTATTGTAACAACAGAAGGTTGAGAAATGTGCAGTGCATCTCCTTCAATGTTTCAGTACCACACACTTGGGCCTAACTAGACGCTGTCAAATGCAGTTAAAAACAGAAAGCTCCTCTGTGTTACTGGAAAGGGGTAATTATAATAACAGTCACCGATAACAACAGGAGAGGAGATAGCAGGACAGAGGTAATTTAATTATATTGTTATTTGGTAGTTTCTCCATGGCAAATACCAGAGTGTGGAAAGAGTCTGCATTTCAAATTGAGTGTGGAAGTTGATAAAGGATGTCCTAATAAATATGGCTACACCCAAATAAAATGATTGGTAAAGCAAGTACGAAGAAGGCACGGTGATGCCGAAACTTTGGTGATTTTCCCAATAAATTACTGGGAGTTCATATATGGAGTGTGTGACTCTATTTTTATAGCTTATGGTAAAGTAAGTCTGACAAGATTGCGTAATAAATGCATATCCCTTAGAGCAAGGCATATCATTAACTGTGGAAAGGGGCTAATCAGCCATTCTCCAAGAGAGCTTACAAGAAAGAAAGACAAAACAGAGACAAAAGGCATGCCTCTTGACTCAGTAGAGCGATAGTGTAGGCCGGCATAGGTTTTGGGTTTAGTCCACAACCAAACAAGGTGACAAAAATGACAATCCAATTGCAAGTCTACACATACCATGTGTTTTTTTCTCCTGGTGAGGCTTTTCCAGCAGCAAATATGTTTTCCTTGCTACATTTTCGGTCACTCACAAGCCAGAAGAAATCAATGTTAGTTCAAACGTATTAGTAACCAAGGCAGACAGCCCCCGTGTTCTTGAAAAATAATTGCCGCACAATAGTTGGGCCACAGTGTCGGAGGTTTATCTCCAACTCACTGCTCAGATGCAGTATCTGTGCTGCTAGGGGCTTTCCCCAGGGGACCCCTTGGAGCCTGGGAGGGTTTATACACCAACACAACTGACAAGATAGTAGTACAAAGCCTTCTGCCTCAACTTAACAACAATGCTCACATTCCTGTATCATTCACAACAGCAATTTGGTTACAAACTTTTGGTCAAAATACTTTGATGTCTACATGGAAGGGTTATTCTCAGTATATTTGGCAAATCACTTTGTGTTTGTTCTAGGGCTTACCCCAATTATTCTACTGGTCGATTGTTTGGTCCATCAGTAGCAAATATATACAGTGCCTTGCGAAAGTATTCGGCCCCCTTGAACTTTGCAACCTTTTGCCACATTTCAGGCTTCAAACATAAAGATATAAAACTGTATTTTTTTGTGAAGAATCAACAACAAGTGGGACACAATCATGAAGTGGAACGACATTTATTGGATATTTCAAACTTTTTTAACAAATCAAAAACTGAAAAATTGGGCGTGCAAAATTATTCAGCCCCCTTAAGTTAATACTTTGTAGCGCCACCTTTTGCTGCGATTACAGCTGTAAGTCTCTTGGGGTATGTCTCTATCAGTTTTGCACATCGAGAGACTGACATTTTTTCCCATTCCTCCTTGCAAAACAGCTCGAGCTCAGTGAGGTTGGATGGAGAGTATTTGTGAACAGCAGTTTTCAGTTCTTTCCACAGATTCTCGATTGGATTCAGGTCTGGACTTTGACTTGGCCATTCTAACACCTGGATATGTTTATTTTTGAACCATTCCATTGTAGATTTTGCTTTATGTTTTGGATCATTGTCTTGTTGGAAGACAAATCTCCGTCCCAGTCTCAGGTCTTTTGCAGACTCCATCAGGTTTTCTTCCAGAATGGTCCTGTATTTGGCTCCATCCATCTTCCCATCAATTTTAACCATCTTCCCTGTCCCTGCTGAAGAAAAGCAGGCCCAAACCATGATGCTGCCACCGCCATGTTTGACAGTGGGGATGGTGTGTTCAGCTGTGTTGCTTTTACGCCAAACATAACGTTTTGCATTGTTGCCAAAAAGTTCAATTTTGGTTTCATCTGACCAGAGCACCTTCTTCCACATGTTTGGTGTGTCTCCCAGGTGGCTTGTGGCAAACTTTAACCGACACTTTTGATGGATATCTTTAAGAAATGGCTTTCTTCTTGCCACTCTTCCATAAAGGCCAGATTTGTGCAATATACGACTGATTGTTGTCCTATGGACAGAGTCTCCCACCTCAGCTGTAGATCTCTGCAGTTCATCCAGAGTGATCATGGGCCTCTTGGCTGCATCTCTGATCAGTCATCTCCTTGCATGAGCTGAAAGTTTAGAGGGACGGCCAGGTCTTGGTAGATTTGCAGTGGTCTGATACTCCTTCCATTTCAATATTATCGCTTGCACAGTGCTCCCTGGGATGTTTAAAGCTTGGGAAATCTTTTTGTATCCAAATCCGGCTTTAAACTTCTTCACAACAGTATCTCGGACCTGCCTGGTGTGTTCCTTGTTCTTCATGATGCTCTCTGCGCTTTTGACGGATCTCTGAGACTATCACAGTGCAGGTGCATTTATACGGAGACTTGATTACACACAGGTGGATTGTATTTATCATCATTAGTCATTTAGGTCAACATTGGATCATTCAGAGATCCTCACTGAACTTCTGGAGAGAGTTTGCTGCACTGAAAGTAAAGGGGCTGAATAATTTTGCACGCCCAATTTTTCAGTTTTTGATTTGTTAAAAAAGTTTGAAATATCCAATAAATGTCGTTCCACTTCATGATTGTGTCCCACTTGTTGTTGATTCTTCACAAAAAAATACAGTTTTATATCTTTATGTTTGAAGCCTGAAATGTGGCAAAAGGTCGCAAAGTTCAAGGGGGCCGAATACTTTCGCAAGGCACTGTATATAAGAAGAACAGGAGCCTGGCTGCACAATGCCTGTCTCGCTCTCTCCTGCCAATTTCTGCACTTCATTGTGTGAATTGTCTGCATTTGATTGTTAGTGTCTATCAATTCCCCGTTACATATAGCACCAGTAGTACATTTCCATTGAATTCCTATCATTTCTAATCTACAATGTTTGTTTGGTTATGGTAATGTCTGTTAATGCATTCAACATATTTTTATTCCATTCTTTTACCATTCTCATTGTCGGAGTGGACTCGTTGTTTGCGGAGTGCACAACCTATGCTACACTTGTGAGAAACAAGTTTTGGTTTATTGTATTCCATTTACGAGTTTTGTCAATTTAGTCATATTGAGTAAGGATGCACACCTGATTACGCATAGAAGTAGGCCAATAGGCTACCTGGCCTGCTCGCAAATGTAGGCATATAAATGTGCCCATTTGGGGATCTGATAGTATTTCTGATTGGCTTAATGCACCACTACTAAAGAGTTTCTCAAAGTAATGTTTTCTTCACCTCAAACAGCAATCAAATTAAGTCTGTTTATACCTCTGTTGAGAATGACAATAGTTCCTCAATGTATTTGAAACATCTTCCCAGCTCTCTCCCTTTTGATAGCCACTCAGCATGAAAATGAAAAATGTCATGCCCTGATCCAGGTAAACCATCATAAAATAGGCCTACCTGATTACTTCTTAATTCTTCCTTGCGCAAATAGCCTACAGCTATGTCGATTCCGAACTCACTGGCACAGGAAACTCAGAAGGCCCAGAATATTTTATTAAATGTTTCAAGTAGCTTCAGGCCGAACCCGTTAATATCAAATCAAATGTATTTATAAAGCCCTTCTTACATCAGCTGATATCTCAAAGTGCTGTACAGAAACCCAGCCGGAAACCCCAAACAGCAAGCAATGCAGGTGTAGAAGCACGGTGGCTAGGAAAAACTCCCCAGCTAATAGTTGATACAATGTTCCAAGTTCGTTGCAGACAGGCCATGCATAGCCAATGAATTATAGGATATTTATTTTTATTAGGATATTTTCCCGACTGCAGGCTGCAATGTTTTTACTTGTTGGCTTTGTAGGCTATTTTTTACATAGTCGGCAATGTCCATAGAACTAACTTTTTAGGTTTGTATACTTTTCATTTAAATTTGGATAGAATTTTGTATATATAGAAAAATACAGGCTTAAACATTTTGACCAATCAAACAGAAAACTTTTGGTTGACCAAGATTTTTTTTAGTCGGGGACAGCCCAAGTTGGTTCTTTAGAGATGTAATTTTCTGATAACCTGCCATCAGGGATATACACACAGCGTTACAGTTTAACTCGTCGTTCTATTTGCTTCATATATCACACTATGCAAATGAGCGACCAGAGACTGAACGAGAGGTGATTGGCACATTTCCACTGACAGTATCACCGGGTGGATCTGCATAAGATAAAGAAGGCATCAAGGACTCAATGTACTGTTCCTATTAAATATAACTGACGGGCTGCAATATCCAGTGTTCTTCACAGAATATGCCTTTGTGTCATGAAATTTTGATTATAACAATACCAAGTAAAAAACAGGGAAACGTATGAACAGTGCTCGTGGCAGAATAAGCTCAGTGTTAATTTATTAAATATATGTTACACTCTAGTGAAAAGCATGAGCTGGAGCACCAAAAAATAACCTGAAGAACGCAGAGTGATTCCGAAATGTTGGTGGTTTACCCAATAAATTACTGGAAGCTTACATACAGTTGAAGTCGGAAGTTTACATACACTTAGGATGGAGTCATTAAAACTAGTTTTTCAACCACTCCACACATTTCGTGTTAATAAACTATAGTTTTGGCAAGTCGATTAGGACATCTACTTTGTGCATGACACAAGTTATTTTTCCAACAATTGTTTACAGACAGATTATATCACTTATAATTCACTGTATCACAATTCCAGTGGGTCAGAAGTTTATATACATTAACTTGACTGTGTCTTTAAACAGCTTGGAAAATTCCAGAAAATGATGTCATGGCTTTAGAAGCTTCTGATAGGCTAATTGACATAATTTGAGTCAATTGGAGGTGTACCTGTGGATGTATTTTAAGGCCTACCTTCAAACTCAGTGCCTCTTTGCTTGACATCATGAGAAAATCAAAAGAAATCAGCCAAGACGTCAGAACAAAAATGGTCTGATGAAACAAAAATAGAACTCTTTGGCCATAACAGTTATGTTATGTTTGGCGGAAAAAGGGGGATGCTTGCAAGCTGAAGAACACCATCCCAACCATGAAGCACGGAGGTGGCAGCGTCATGTTGTGGGGGTGCTTTGCTGCAGGAGGGACAGGTGCACTTCACAAAATAAATGGCATTATGAGATAGGAAAATTATGTGGACTTATTGAATCAAATTCTCAAGACATCTGTCAGGAAGTTAAAGGTTGGTCGCAAATGAGTCTTCCAAATGGACAATGATCCCAAGCAAACTTCCAAAGTTGTGGCAAAATGGCTTAAGGACAACAAAGTCAAGGTATTGGAGTGGCCATCACAAAGCCCTGACCTCAACCCTGTAGAAAATTTGTGGGCAGAACTGAAAAAGCATGTGCGAGCAAAGAGGCCTACAAACCTGACTCAGTTACACCAGCACTGTCAGGAGGAATGGGCCAAAATTCACCCAACTTATTGTGGGAAGCTTTTGGAAGGCTACCTGAAATGTCTGACCCCGGTTAAACAATCGAAAGGCAATGCTACCAAATAATAATTGAGTGTATGTAAACTTTTGACCCACTGGGAATGTGATGAAAGTAATAAAAGCTGAAATAAATCATTCTCTCTACTATTATTCAAACATTTCACATTCTTAAAATAAAGTGGTGATCCTAACTGACTTAAGACAGGGAATTTTTACTGGGATTTAATGTCAGGAATTGTGAAAAACTCTTTGTTTAAATGTATTTGGCTAAGGTGTATGTAAACTTCTGACTTCAACTGTATAGAGCCTCTCTTTATTTTTATAAATATATTTTACTAACAACAACACTGAAGGTCTGAGCATTCACCTGAGTACACACACACAGTGACTGGGATTATTATATGATAACTGCTAACTTAATTGTGGAAATAATGGAATTAATCACCCTTTTCAAAAACAGGAAAACACCATCAGTTGATCTCTCCAGATTCATTGAGTTTAATGAGAGGAAATGGCTACCTCCTTCATAAAAAGAGAACGCAGAAAGAGGGAGCGGGAAGGGCCCTAAGAATTGATATTCAAGAGCAGGACCCCAGTACACCCATTTAGAAACACTCATAAGACTGAAAAAGACATAAAATCCAAATGGAAAATGACAACTAATGCAGAACAGAATTAAGGCTTTTATTTGCCCTGACTGCTGAGAATCTCCCCTTGACTTGTGAAAGACAATAACCTAAACCATGTCCTGGTTCATTTTTCTAGATCTGCATTTCAAATGCATTCACAATGTCAGGGTCCCCAAGCTGCAGACCCCACACAGACACTGATTGATATGGGATTTTGTTGGGCACGCGCCTATTACAATCTACAGCGGTGGCACGCACAGGTTCACAAACAGTATAAAAGAGACATTACATCAAATATGACTCTTGAAATGTCAGCTCAAGTGTCAAATCAACATGGATTGCACAAAGGCACTCAACTGTATAACATCAACGGTAGCTGTCAGAATACCACAAATGACAACAACCATGTCAAAAACATAGATAACGCAGATCATTTTGCAAAAAAGATGGAAGTGTGACATTTGATTAAAAACTCAAAAAAAAGAAGACTACAGAAGAAAAAAAAAAAGTAATTTGGCTACACATCTTGAGACCCTGCACACGTTTGTCAGAACAACCTCTCTAAGCCTGCATTTTTTTTTACTGGGCTAATGAGTGATATGTATGTGTAAAAACCCATTATATTATTACCATGACAACACGATAGGATCAAAGAATAACCACAAGGTTTGTGAAAACCTCATTACACTAGGCTTGGGGCTTTAAAATGAAGAGAGTATACTATGTCATACCGGTGGTAATCCTCGTATATTTACAATGCCCTCTTCTCTAATTACCCATCTCCACCCCTGGATGTGGAGCTAAAGCACAGCGGGAACTATGTGGAATTACCTCTAGATCTATCATCATGATCAATGTGCACCCACTTTCACACTTTCATCACCAGCAGCAAAATGTAAAATTAGATGAATAAAATGAATTGGCAATATGTGTGTAACTACATGCTGCGGTCTTGTGCCGTATAGTGTCTGAAGATTAGTCCAGAGAGTTATCCGCTGGTAGAATTGAACTGTAAAAGCTCATTGAGTATGTCTAAATATGTGGAATCCATCGGAGCCCTGGGGTAGCATTATTATTATAGTAACCTACAAACCCTGCCGTAATTCACCTGGGTCCATGGTAACAGCAAATACAAACAAGTCATAGCAATAATCTGTTCCAGATGCAGAAACTACAAAGATTCTTAGTGAGTGAGGTGGTTTCCCCTCTCTCCCTGTGACTAAAAATGATTTTTTTAAAAGTGTCCTTTCTTTTCCCACTAATAAATGTTTCACAAAACCGTCAGACATTTCTTGCTGCTGAATTTGTATTTCTGTTTCTGAAACCCGCTCTATAATTCTGGAACCTACTTCCATGTCAACAATGAACCGTGTGTGTAGTTGAATGTGCCCTTTCTGTGCCACTGATGTTTTTTGATCTACTCAGTGACATCACATGAAAGACCCCGGCAGAGAGAAAACACTAACCATCTAAGAGGATTTCTGCAGTGCGCCCCTACAACAGTACAGGAACGAATTGAAAAGAGGAAATTAGTACATGGATGGTTAATAACCCTAATTCTAATGATCACCCTATTTGAGTCATCAATCTGCATGATTTACACCAGTGGTTCCCAAACTATTTTGCATTGTGACCCACAAAACCTCACATTTTCTAGTCACCCAGATAAAGCCATGCTTCTAACCACAACCCGGTTTTCAGCTGTAGCCCAACACAACAAAGACTGGCTGTGAACTACTATTTGTCAACCACCCATGTTTGCATACCAACGTAAAATATATCACTGGTACTTAATTTATTTGTACAGTACAGTCTGTTCTTAAAACATAACACAGCTTATTGTAGTTTACATTAGTGGATATGGTTATATGGCTAGGTATTCTTGCGTAAATGTTATATTATAAACAGCCTATATTGTTTTCCATTAGAAAATACAAACACAACCATTGTGACTGTGGCTTGAAGGTCGCTGAGCTACAGCAGCAAAGGCCAAACAACAACAACAGCGTTCCAACCGTGCTCAATCTGTCTCCCCCTGCCCTATTATGTTGTGCTAATCTAACAGCAGCCCACATAAACCAGTAGTCTGAAACATTGCACCTAGAGGGTAGTGTTATGAAAATATAAATATTAGAACATGCATCCTCATTCAAATCAATGAGGGCTTATTCTTGGTGTGTAGAGAGGAAATGTTTCATGGGTTAAAGCTAGAATCCGTAGTGGTGAAATGTCCACATCTGTTTGTAATGTTGTGGAAACGCAACACCAAGGACTCAAATCAAAGTAAATAAAGCAATATTTGTTATCACAGCCGGGGAGGTTCACGAACTCAATACAAGCTTCATGAAAACTCAGAAAGGGGGGCGTTCCCCTTCAGTCCTTTTACACTGCTACTCAGACAAGTCATATGAGCATGGTTGGTTCCTGTATGTGACTGACTAATACCACACCAGGCTTCTTACCTGAAAACTGAGATATTGTATCACTCCTTCTAAATCCCAAAGCAATGTTATGGGCGTACTGCCAAATTGCTTAAGAGGGATAGTGTGGTTTACTCTTTTTGTGCAGTCAACTCGTCACTCGCATGAACCCAACCAAGACCGGTCATTACAAAAAAGCAGCATTGTGCTAAACTTACGATTACATAGAATAACGTTTCCATCACAGTGATATTACAACAACAAAGATGTCATTTCAAACAACGGACACTGTTTTTGTCCCTCAGACATCATTGCACACGTGATAAGAGCAGCAGAGTATGTACTACGATGAAGGATGGCCCTCTGCCACATTTACAAATAATATTTAAAAAATCAATAATACCTGTGCCTGGGGGTTACCAGTGGGGCTGTTTCACCTCATGTGTATTTCAGCTTGAAGATACTCAATTAGGCTTTTGAAGAGTTCCTCTGGAAATTGATTTGGCTCCAGGCGGTGAAAGTTTTTGTTTTTCCGAATGAAAATAGAACGTCTGGTTGAGGCCCTTGCCCTGAATGAGCTCTCATCTGGATTAAGACAAACAACCACCCTATCTCTTCCTTTGTTTGCCTAGCACTCATTTTATTAACTTTATCAGGACCAAACCACATTTATAGGTCATGCATTAGCATGTATTAATTAAAACAATTTTCACTCGAGACGAAAGGCTTATGTCTGAGAAAAACACCTGTTCAAAGTCCATTCTCACTTTTCCCTTCAGTTATTTTTCAAATGATTGTTTTCAGCCTGGGGTGATAAGAAGAAACAGATTGAGCTGCCTTTATATAGGAGGTAGAGAGAATGTTTCTCCAACACTGCAGATTAGACTGTGTTAACACTGTCGTGAATTCAACTAGACCCATGTTCTCAACACACCTGTGCCTCATCTGGTAGTTTGTGTCCTCAGAATAGAACATCCTTTAATCATAACTCAAATCACACTCCTGGCACATCTTCAATTTAACAGAATCCATCTGACAGTGAAATGATCACAACATCCCATCCCCTAAACAAATGTGTATGATGCATCAACAGAATATGAGGTTAAAGTAGCCTCTTTCACAAAGCACTCAGACTCCAGTCATTTTGGTGCTACTTCCTCCCTGTTACAATATTCTTTGTCGATTTCAGCCATACTTTCAAACACCTGCCAACTGAGAAATAGAATATGCAGTTGGAAATCATGTAGTTTATGGACATCATTTTCACCCCTCATTGTCATCTTTTTCTTTTTCATTGACGAATGCCTGGTAACTTCTGTGGTAATTTGCAGTTAGGTAGTAATGATTGATTTTTCTTGCATTCAAAGTACCCAGTATGCAAAGGGACGTCCGCTAGTTTGGAAAAACCACCATTGCCATCAGTTCTTTACAAGCACCATTATATGGGCCATTGACTTCACCCTACGTTAGTCCAACCGAACACTCCTAGTGGTTTCATTTTTACAAGCTACAGTTGAAGTCGGAAGTTTGCATACTCTTAGGTTGGAGTCATTAAAACTAGTTTTTCAACCACTCCATAAATTTTGTGTTAACAAACTATAGCTTTGTCAAGTCGGTTAGGACATCTACATTTTTGCATGACACAAGTCATTTTTACAATTGTTTACAGACAGATTATTTAACTTATAATTCACGGTATCAAAATTCCAGTGGGTCAGAAGATGATATACACTAAGTTGACTGTGCCTTTAAACAGCTTGGAAAATTCCAGAAAATTATGTCATGGCTTTAGAAGCATCTGATAGGCTAATTTACATAATTTGAGTCAATTGGAGGTGTACCTGTGGATGTATTTCAAGGCCTACCTTCAAACCTTAGTGCCTCTTTGCTTGACATCATGGGAAAATAAAAAAATAAAAAATGTTGACCTCCACAAGTCTGGTTCATCCTTAGGAGCAATTTCCAAATGCCTGAATGTACCACGTTCATCTGTACAAACAATAATACGCAAGTATAAACACCATGGGACCACTCAGCCGTCATACCAAATCAGGAAGGAGACTCGTTCTGTCTCCAAGAGATGAATGTACTTTGGTGCGAAAAGTGCAAATCAATCCCAGAACAACAGCAAAGGACCATGTGAAGATGCAGGAGGAAACAGGTACAAAAGTATCTATATCCACAGAAAAACGAGTCCTATATAACCTGAAAGGCTCAGCAAGGAGGAAGCCACTGCTCCAAAATCGCCATAAAAAAGCCAGACTACGGTTTGCAACTGCACATGGGGACAAAGATTGTACTTTTTGGAGAAATGTCCTCTGGTCTGATGAAACAAAAATAGAACTGTTTGGCCATAATGACCATTGTTATGCTTAGAGGCCAAAGAACACCATCCCAACCATGAAGCACAGGGGTGGCAGCATCATGTAATGGGGGTGCTTTGCTGCAGGAGGGACTGGTATGACTTAAAGATTGTTGTACACCAGCGGAACCCATCCAACTGGAAGGAGCTGGAGCAGTTTTGCCTTGAAGAATGGGCAAAAATCCCAGTGGCTAGATGTGCCAAGCTTATGGAGACATACCCCAAGAAACTTGCAGCTGTTAATTGCTGCAAAAGGTGGCTCTACAAAGTATTGACTTCGGATGGGTGAATAGTTAGGCACACTCAAGTTTTCAGTTTTTTTTGGTCTTATTTCTTGTTTGTTTCACAATAAAAATATTTTGCATCTTCAAAGTGGTAGACATGTTGTGTATATCAAATGATACAAGCCCCCCAAAAATATATTTTAATTCCAGGTTGTAAGCCAACAAAATAGGAAAAATGCCAGGGGGTTGAATACTTTCGCAAGCCACTGTATATCAGACCGTATACCACAGGTATGACAAAACATACATTTTTACTGCTCTAACTATGTTCATAACCAGTTTATAATAGCAATAAGGCACCTATGGGGTTTGTGCTATATAACCAATACACCACGGCTAAGGGCTATATCCAGGCACTCCGTGTTGCCATACCATGGCCATGGTATATTGGCCATTATACCACACCCCCTCAGGCCTTATTGCTTAAATAGCTCCCTGTAGGACTATAAAAGTTACTGCTTTTACAACGCTGGCGGAATAATAATAGGACTTGTTTCTCAATGGCTACACACCATTCAACTAAACCAGAAATCAGTTCTGGAAGAAGAAGAAGAAACAAAACAAAGGCAACTTGTTTGAAGTAAATGGATGGAGGAGGACGTTCAAAAGACAGGAGATTGACACACAATAGTATATCGTATCAGATGAGGCACAACCGCAGGTCTTAAAGATATCCTGATCAGTAAAGTTCAATCATTGAAAGATGGAAAATAACTAATCCACTTCCCAAATTTAATCACTAGATGATGCCATGCTGTGTATTAGAAAAAAAAACAAATCAAATTGTGAAACTCATAAATTATTTAATTGCACAAAGCTGGATATCCAATTTCTTATACTCTGAAAAGCCATATTTTTGAACAGTACTAGACAATCACGATTCAGTTAAAGCACTACAAGCCCATCTTGCTATAATTCTTAACTAATGGTCTGTCTTTCTTTCTTTTCCAGGAAACATAAGATGTTCAGACATTAGCTAGCTGAGCACCTGTCAGCAAGACCTAGTAAATAGAGCTCTGTAGACTGAGAGACTGTTATAGGCTGGAGTACCTCTTCACATTTTTACATCTTTATCAAGTATCCCCTCAAACATGTCCTGATTTGTTCTTCTCCCTCTCCTCCAGTCCAGTCATCCCCGTCCCACTGTGTCTCTCTAGAGTGGACCATGTGTTGCACATTACAATGTGCTACTATTCACACAATGCAATGTGTTACACCCTGGGAGATGCAGCATGCGCAACTCCAATATCTACCATATGTCCCAGCGTGATGTCAGGTTGTCTAAAAAAAAACACATTGTCCCTTAAAGGGAAAACAAAGGTGATATCTGGTGGAGAACTCATATTAGGTCACTGAAGCATAAACCCAAGCCTTGCATACTGAGCAGGAGGTATGGTAGCCTTGGTTGTTGCCACACAGGAATGAGTATTTAGTGAGGCTGGTGAATCATTGATATGCTGGATATGTTCTCTTTGCATAAAGTGTAACCCAGGTGTGTTGGGCTTTGCCTACTTTGCTCAAGGGCATCCTCCTAGTTTCCGGGCCATTTAACCTTGCACGACCCCGAATGAATCTAACTCACGTCTGAAGAGTAGGATGCCGTTCTCCTACTTGGCGCCTTTTTTTGCACAGATCCAAATGACATTTTGTAATTATAAAAGCACATTATTCAGATGTGTTCATAAATATTTATTGTGAGATGCAAGTGAGGGAGCGGTATTCTACTCCACTTCCACCCCCGGTCATGGAAATTATGCAATACAAGATCTGAATAGCAACTATTTTTGCCGGAAACCAGGGGGTTCAGCTGAAAACAGGTGAAAACAGGTCAGAAATTGACATTTTGTTGTGCTTGAAGCACTGCTGCCCTAGGTCACATGTGGGCTGGTTCACACTAGCCTGCTCCAGTCATGGCTGCCCATGTCCTGGGTTGGAGTGCAGGCCCTCCCTTTCTCCCACTCTGCTCTGCCTGATGCCAGTGATAAAGCTTCTTGTTTGATAGTCGTCAGGTCCAGTACATCTGCCAGTCTCTGTGCCAGGCTGGAAGTGCCCAGCCAGGAGAGTCTGGGTGGAGTCACTAGGCAGATTCACCACATTGTCTTTTTGTACTTGACAGATGTGAAGGCTGTAACATATTCCCTGTAAGAGAGTGAATTACCACAACCTTCAGTGGTTAGAAACAGTTAGCGTTTGGTTCTATTGTGTTCGACACGAAGGACCATTTTATATTATATAATATTATGCATTTGCTTCTCATACACTGATGTTTGGGGGTGTGGCTAACAATAGAGTCATGTCTGATTGGAAGTATTTATACAGTCACAGGTTTTTAGAGAACACAGCCCATTTGGTAACTGCATAAAACAGAATTTGAATCAAAGAGTCTCTCATTATTTGACCGTTCTTTCATTATTTCTTAATACAATTAGGGTGAATTGAAAAATTATAATCATCTCCAAAGACAAAATGGCTCTATTCCATCAAATCCTTATTAATGCTGCCACAGTGATTTCCGGCACAGCTGCCAGTGTGTTAATGTGAGGAACATACTGTGGGTGTTTGGGTACGAAAGCAGTGTATTTGACTCCCATTTTAGTCCCCCAACAGCCCTTTACAAGGTGCTGACTATTTTACCATGAATGTTCACATACAGTAGAAAGTGCTGTTGTATTTGCTGTTCCGACACAGACCAGTTTTTTTTGTGCAGTAGGATAATATTGATTGGTGTCCTTAAGACTCATTGTCAATTCATTTGTCCGTTTTCTCCCACTGCCTAAGATTTACCTTTAACATGACAAAAAGTGCGATATTATTCTGTGCATGTACCATACGTGTTCAGGCATTAGTTTCATAGCCAGGTGAAAATGTATGAAACAAAATCATGAGTGGCTGAGCCCAGTTTTGCTATTTTGTTCACTTGTCAAGTAATTCATTATTTATAACCCACCTGTCACTCTGAAGCTTCTCCTGAGACACTGACACAGGAAACAGGAGGGCTCCTAAATATTTCACCTCAGAGCTCACAGCTCCATCTCTGGCTCAGCACACAGAGCAGTGCAACATGCGCCAACCAAGCTATTCACCTATGGGGCAGAGTCAAGTCATTGGTGCCAGGTTGGCTTCTACCGCCTAACATCCTCTCTATGCCAGCCTGTTATCCATCTTATGGGACAGATGTGTCGTGCCACCCTTGCAACTTCCTTTTAGGGCTTGTGTGGCAGAGCCTGCCTGGTTCTTTTTCCTTGGGAAATCCAGCTTGTCCTTGTATGCCAGTTGATTGGTTCGTCCCCTCTGACAGCATGCTATTTCACCTCTGGCAGGAAGCAGTGTTCTGTGTGGCTGATGGCTCACCTCTGGCAGTCAATTGTCCTGGTGCTGGAAGTCAGTGTCTCTGCCTACTATGTTCCAATTAACTCTCCACTCTCCTCACCAGAGTTTCGCATCTATCCCCCAGAACCACCTGTGACCCTCTGGCAGGCACCAATCCAACAACAAAGCCATCACAGCTCTTATGATTACTAGAATATAACCTTTTGTAGATCTACCATTGTCATCATGCCTGGTGTGTTTTGGCCTTGCTCCCAGTCACATGTAGCTGTATATCACTGCACCATGCATGTGAATGAACCCCTAAAATGGGTGACCAATCACAATGTCTGCTCTATATTTGGACTTTCATTTTATTTTATGAGCTTTCTATCCTCGCTGAATATTTGACAGTTTAGTGGGACTTTTATTTTGAAAGTAATTTTTTTACCTTCTCGGTTTTATGTGCCAAGGGTATATGGGAAACGGGCGCGAGAGGAAAAGGAAAATACGTTCTTGTTAAGGTTGTTCAAGCACCCAAGAAACAACGTCAAACTTAGCACCTAGCTGGAAAGAGAACAGGGTATTTCAATATTGGTCTTGTTTCAGATATCTTTCTAACTATTTTGAACATGTACTGAACATATATTTGTGTTGTAATTGATGTTAAGAAGTCTGCTAGCAATATGACATTATTAGCTGTAGCCTAGCTTCACTGGGTGCTGGCTAATATTAGTTAATCTTGACGTTATTAGCTGTAGCCTAGCTCCACTGGGTGCTGGCTAATATTAGTTAAGCTTGCACCACATTATCAAGCTATTAGCGAGTAATAAACTATTCAGATAGAAATTCTCATGCATATTGATGCATTCGATGTATCAAGCACGCTAATGTAAAATTGTGTAGTGTATTAGGTATTGTTTGTGGGATGTATTGTTCATATTGTACAGTCGCTTGCGAAAGTATTCACCCCCTTGGCATTTTTTCTATTTTGTTGTCTTACAACCTGGAATTAAAATTAAAATTGATTTGAATTTGGAATTAAACCTGGAATTAAAATATATATTTTTTCGGGGTTTGTATCATTTGATTTACACAACATGCAAAATATTTTTATTGTAAAACAACAAACAAGAAATAAAACAAAAAAACTGAACTTGAGCGTGCATAACTATTCAATCCTCCAAAGTCAATACTTTGTAGAGCCACCTTTTGCAGCAATTACAACTGCAAGTCTCTTGGAGTATGTCTCCTTTAAGCTTGGCACATCTAGCCACTGGGATTTTTGCCCATTCTTCAAGGCAAAACTGCTCCAGTTTCTTCAAGTTGGATGGGTTCCAATGGTGTACAGAAATCTTTAAGTCATACTACAGATTCTTAATTGGATTGAGGTCTAAGCTTTGACTCGGCCATTCCAAGACATTTAAATGTTTCCCCTTAAACCACTCGAGTGTTGCTTGAGCAGTATGCTTAGGGTCATTGTCCTGCTAGAAGGTGAACCTCCGTCCCGGTCTCAAATCTCTGGAAGACTGAAACAGGTTTCCCCCAAGAATTTCCCTGTTTTTAGCGCCATCCATCATTCTTTAAATTCTGACCAGTTTCCCAGTCTCTGCCGACGAAAAACATCTCCACAGCATGATGCTGCCTCCACCATGCTTCACTGTGGGGATGTGGTTCTTGGGGTGATGAGAGGTGTTGGGGTTGCGCCAGACATAGCGTTGTCCTTGATGGCCAAAAAGCTAAATTTTAGTCTCATCTGACCAGAGTACCTTCTTCTATATGTTTGGGGAGTCTCCCACATGCCTTTTGATGAACACCAAATGTGTTTGCTTATTTTTTTTCTTTAAGCAATGGCTTTTTTTCTGGCCACTCTTCTGTAAAGCCCAGCTCTGTGGAGTGTACGGCTTAAAGTGGTCCTATGGACAAATACTCCAATCTCCCCTGTGGAGCTTTGCAGCTCCTTCAGGGTTATCTTTGTTCTCTTTGTTGCCTCTGATTACTTCCCTCCTTGCCTGGTCCGTGAGTTTTAGTGGGCGGCCCTCTCTTGGCAGGTTTGTTGTGGTGCCATATTCTTTCCATTTTTTAATAATAGATTTAATGGTGCTCTGTGGAATGTTCAAAGTTTCAGATATATTTTTTTTATTACCCAACCCTGATCTGTACTTCTCCACAACTTTGTCCCTGACTTGTTTGGAGAGCTCATTGGTCTTCCTGGTGATGCTTGGTGGTGCCCCTCGCTTAGTGGTGTTGCAGTCTCTGGGGACTTTCAGAGCAGGTGTACATATACTGAGATCATGTGACACTTAGATTGCACACAGGTGGGCTTTATTTAACGGATTATGTAACTTCTGAAGATAATTGGTTACACCAGATTTTATTTAGTTGCTTCATAACAATGGGGGTGAATACACATACACACACCACTTTTTTGTTTTTTATTTTGTAGATTTTTTTGAAACAAGTTATTTTTTCATTTCACTTGACCAATTTGGACTATTCTGTGTATGTCCATTACATGAAATCCAAATAAAAATAAATTTTTATTACAGGTTGTAATGCAATAGGAAAAACACCTAGGGGGATGAATACAAGGCACAGTAACAGCATTTCTGTTTTGTTTCTCCATCAGCTCTTATGGTGTTTTTATGGAAATGGTACCGCAGTAAACTTTCATGAACCATCAGTTTGAGACTTGACTATTCATTCAGTAAGTTGAGATAAGGCGGGGCTTTACCTAGCATAGAATTATAGATAACCTGGAGCCAGCCAACGAAAGCATACAGGTTGCAGTGGTGGGTAGTATATGGGGCTTTGGTGACAAAACGGATGTCACTGTGATAGACTACATCCAGTTTGCTGAGTAGAGTGTTGGAGGCTATTTTGTAAATGACATCGCCGAAGTCAAGGATTGGTAGAATAGTCAGTTTTACGAGGGTGTTTGGCAACATGAGTGAAGGAGGCTTTGTTGCAAAATAGGAGGCTGATTCTATATTTAATTGTGGATTGGAGATGCTTAACGTGAGTCTGGAAGGAGAGTTTACAGTCTAGCCAGACACCTAGGTATTTGTAGTTGTCCATTTATTCTAAGTCAGAACCGTCCAGAGTAGTGGTGCTAGTCGGGCGGGAGGGTGCGGGCAGCAATCTGTTGAAGCGCATGCACTTAGTTTAACTAGCATTTAAAAGCAGTTGGAGGCCACGGAAGAGTGTTGTATGGCATTGAAGCTTGTTTGGAGATTTGTTAACACAGTGTCCAAAGAAGGGCCAGATGTAAACAGAATAGTGTCGTCTGCGTAGAGGTGGATCAGAGAATCACCAGCAGCAAGAGCGACATCATTGATAAATACAGAGAAAAGAGTCGCCCGAGATTTTAACCCTGTGGCACACCCATAGAGACTGCCAGAGGTCCGGACAACAGGCCCTCCGATTTGACACACTGAACTCTATCAGAGAAGTAGTTGGTAAACCAGGCGAGGCAGTCATTTGAGAAGCCAAGTCTATTGAGTCTGCCGATAAGAATGCGGTGATTGACAGATTCGAAAGCCTTGGCCAGGTCGATGAAGACGGCTGCACAGTACTGTCTTTTATTGATGGTGGTTATAATATTGTTTAGGATCTTGAGCGTGGCCGAGGTACACCCATGACCAGCTCGGAAACCAGATTGCATAGTGGAGAAGGTACCATGGGATTCGAAATGGTTGGTGATCTGTTTGTTAACTTGGCTTGTGAATATTTTAGAAAGGCAGGGCAGGATGCTGTCCATAACAGTTTGGGTCTAGAGTGTCTTCCCCTCTGAAGAGGGGGATGACCGCGGCAGCTTTCCAATCTTTGGGGATCTCAGACGATACAAAGAGAGGTTGAATAGGCTAGTAGAAAGAAAGAGAGGGTCCAGATTGTCTTGCCCAGCTGATTTGTAGGGATCCAGATTTTGCAGCTCTTTCACAACATCAGCTGTCTGGATTTGTGTGGAGAAGCGGGTGGTGGGGGGGGTGGGGGGGGGAAGCAGGGGGTGCAGAGATGTTGGCCGGGGTAGGGTAGCCAGGTGGAAAGCATGGCCAGCCGTAGAAAAATTCTTATTGAAATTGTCGATTATCGTAGACTTATCGGTGGTGACAGTGTTTCCTATCCTCTGTGGAGTGGGCAGCTGGGAGGAGATGCTCTTATTCTCCATGGACATTACATTACAGACATTACAAACTTTTTGGGATTAGTGATACAGGATGCAAATTTCTGTTTGAAAAAGCTAGCCTTAGCTTTCCTAACTGTCTGAGTATATTGGTTCCTGACTTCAGTGAAAAGTTGCATATCGCGGGGGCTATTCGATGCTACGTGGCAATGGTGAGAGACTTGTTTCTGGAAAAGGTGGATTTTTAAAAGTATAAGCTTGAATTGTTTGGGCACAGACCTGGATAGTATGACAGAACTCTGCAGGCTATCTCTGTAGTAGATTGCAACGCCCCCTTTGACAGTTCTATCTTGTCAGAAAATGGTATAGTTAGGGATGGAAATTTCAGGATTTTTGGTGGCCTTCCTAAGCCAGGATTCAGACACGGCTAGGACATCCGGGGTGGCGGAGTGTGCTAAAGCAGTGAATAAACAAAGTTAGGGAGGAGGCTTATAATGTTAACATGCATGAAACCAAGGCTTTTACAGTTACAGAAGTCAACAAATGAAAGCGCCTGGGGAATGGGAGTGATGCTGGGGTTTGCAGGGCCTGGGTTAACCTCTACATCACCAGTGGAGGTAAACCTAGGCATTGAGTGACGATGAGAGAGGTTGTCTCTAGAGGCACCATTTAAGCCAGGTGAGGTCACCGCATTATCTCCATGTATGACCAATAGACGATCCAAGCCCGCAAAGCGTGAGAGCAGCTAAAGTCAGACATAACAGAGAGCCAACTGGCATTTCTGATTGACACATTGGAGAAAGGAAAGGATGATGTCATGAGCAACTATCTTGAAATTAGAGATCACATGACACCGTCAACCGAGTTAAGGCATCGTGTTGGCGCATGTTAGGCAGATATTATCAAAATTGCCTATGAAAGGATATCAGGCATTGATGAAGCGTTTGATGCGTAACAGGAACAATGTTGTCTCCGTGAGCTACCTGATCATGACTACACTCGCTCCATTTACGAATCTACTGTCTCACAATTGAGTCACAAGTCCAGCCACCACTCCATGTCCTCATGTATGGCGGCGCTGTCAGCAAAGGAAGTTGAGTATGAAGTGTTGCAAGGAGGAAAAGAAACAAAACTAAAGGATACAACACTTAGAAGAGCAGCAAATGAATGATCTTTCTTGAAGCTCAGAAATGTGAGTTGGAACGACTACAGGCAGAGAGAGATGTAAGGGCAGCTCGGGCCAGGTTGGAGGCCTACAACCAAGAGGTAGTACGGGAAACTAGCTTCCAAACTGCTGACAACATTACTCCAACTACCATCCAACAACCCTCCAATGCCCCAGCGTCATCATCTCATGTGGATGTGATTCTCTGGCTCAAGCCTTCCAAGATAGCATAGCCCTCATCAACTTCCAATACCAGAGTTATTTGTTTTCAATGTGGATCCAATTCAATTCCTTGAGTGGAAAGCCTCATTTGTGTCACTCATCGATCGAAGAAGCATCTTGTCATCTGACAAGCTTTATTATCTTAAGAAGTATGTGGGTGGCCCAGCTCTTAAGACCCTAGATGGTACATTCTACAGAAATTATGACGAGGCCTACAAAGACGCGTGGAACAAACTCAACCATAGATATGGCCAGCCACAGAGAGTCTTTAGAGAAAGGCTTGCAAACTGGCCAATAATTCAACCTAGGGACACTGTAGGACTCAGAGACTTTACAGATGTTTTGAATGCCTGTCAAGATGCTATACTTCATGTTAAAGGCCTTCAGATATTAAATGAAAATCAGAAGCTAGTCCTAAAACTGCCTGACTGGGCAGCTTCTCGCTGGAACAGAGAAGTTACACAAACCTCGAACAATAGTCAAGAATTCCCCAGTTTCCAGGACTTTGCTACCTTTATGATGATGGAAGCAGAGATTGCCTGCAATCCAATAACTTAATTCTAGGCTCTCCATTCATCAGAATGTACCACTGAGAAACAAAATGTCAGGGAGACCAATAGGAACAAGGCAAGTGTTCTCAGCACTCAATCACAGATAGTGAGAATCAAAAGTCAGCCAAAGGAAGTGCGAGGCCTTCGTGTATGTTTTGCCAGGACAACAAGCATCAGCTCCATGGCTGTTCTAAATTCATGACAATGTCTCTAGAGGAGCGACGTAAATATGTGAAAGAAAATAAGCTTTGCTATGGGTGCATGATACCTGGTCACAGTGCAAAGGACTGTCCTCATCACCAGACCTGTGACACCTGCAAAGGAAAGCATCCCACGTGTCTCCACGATGACAGTTACGTAAAATGGGAAAGGCCTACACCTCTGCCAATTTCTTCCCCAAATAATATGAACAAGGCAGAAACTGCATTGTCACTCCACGTAGCTGGAGAAGGACAATCTACTAACACTTCCATGATCGTACCAGTGTGGGTGTCATCAAAGAACAACTCAGGTGCTAAAAAAGTGTCTACGCCCTGCTTGACACTCAGTGATACCTCATTAATTGACCAGGAAGTGAGCAATGCTTTACAAGCAGACAGGTATCCAGTGAAACCGAAATTAACTACTATGATAGGACGTGACACAGTTGTGAAAAGCGAAAGAGTCTCAGGGCATCGTGTGAAGGTTACAGCTCCACTATCCATATCGATCTTCCTCCAACCTACACAAAGGATTGCATACCTGTAAACCGCACCCACATTCCGACATGTGAAACTGTCAAGAACTGGAATCATCTCTCCACAGTAGTAGATGAAATCGCACCACTGAAGGATTGTGAGGTTGGCCTTCTGATAGGCTTACAACTGCTCAAGGGCAATGGCACCAAAACAAATTATTTTAGGTGGGAATGATGAACCCTACGCTGTTCAAACTGACTAAGGATGGAGCATTGTGGTGCGCTCATCACCGTTCCTCGATACACCAAGAACGCCAGTGAAGATGGCAAGACAGTGTCTCAGGATGACATCCTCTTCTTGAACAAGCTGAATGATGTGTCACATGCCGGCTCATAGCCTGTGGCAAAAATGAGGGGACACGAACAACAGGTATAGGCCAATCAAAAAGGTTTTTTATTATAAACCAAACTATTAACTTTAAACAAAGAAAAATGAATGAGGTGTGAAAGTATTATAATGGAAGGTGTATGTAAAGTGCAGGGATGCGGTTATCCGTGCGTGTGAATGACAGTGAAAACTATGCAAAACTACAAAGGAACAAACAAAACAGGATCATACCTGGAGTAGCAGAAAGAGAGAGACAAGAGTGATTAGTGAAGCCGTTTAAATAACCTGAGCCTAGGTGACTCCAATCACTAATGACCCTCCTCTGCCTGCAGGAGGAACTGCCCCTGCACTGCAGAGGAGGGACCATGACAGATGGCATAAGGAAAAATAGTCATGGCCATTACGAAATGCCCTTGCCTTTTAAGAAGAGACCCAATCTACCCGACAACAAACAACTCGCCATTGTACGGCTAAGCCATCTCAAAAGGAAACTGTTAAAGGTTGAAAAGTATAAGGAACATTATGGCAATGAAAATAGTGATCCGGAAGAAGTTGAAGGTGATGGAAATGCAGCTGAGAAAGGGTATATTGCTGTCTATCATCCTAAGAAGCCAGATAAGCTACGCATAGTATTTGATTGCTCTGCCAAGTACAAGGGAACCAGTTTAAATGACCATCGGCTTCCAGGGCCTGATTTGATAACAAGCTGAACTGTGTTCTCATGCGTTTTCGGCAGCACCCTATTGCATTGATGTGTGACATTGAGAAGATGTTTCACCAGTTCCATGTGCCTGAGATTGACCGAAACTACCTATGCTTCCTGGATAAAGGGGGACATTACTGCACAGCCACAAGAGTTCCGCATGAAGGTGCATCTCTTTAGCGCTGCATCATCTCCTGGACCTGCAAACTATGGGCTGAATCATCTAGCTAAGGAGAACAGAGACCTATACCCTCTGGGCTCTGAGTGTCACGATCGTCCTCCTCTTCGTCTGAAGAGGAGAGGCGAGAAGGATCAGAGGACCAATATGCGGCGTGGTAAGTGTCCATGGTGAATCTTTAATAAAGAAAGACTGAACACTATGCAAAAGAGTAACGAAAACAATAAACCAAATACGACCGTGAAGCTACAAAATGAGACCTGTGCTGACACAAGCCACTAACATAGACAATCACCCACAAACAAACAGTGCAACCCAGGCTACCTAAGTATGATTCTCAATCAGAGACAACTAATGACACCTGCCTCTGATTGAGAACCATACTAGGCCGAAAACATAGAAATGCCCCAAAACATAGAAAAACAAACATAGACTGCCCACCCAACTCACGCCCTGACCATACTAAATAAATACAAAACAACGGAAATAAAGGTCAGAACGTGACACTGAGCGACTTTTACGTAGACGGTACATGCTATTCAGTTTGCACGTGAGGCTCGAGAACCTTGTGCGATGGGTGGTCTTTGACTGCACAACTTTGTATCCAATGACAGAGCTGTCCTAGAAAGCATACCGCCATCTGAACGTGCATCTGACATTAAGGACCTTAACCTTGCATTTGTGACTTGCCATTGGAAAGAGCACTAGGGATTCAGTTGCACGTTGAGTCTGACTGCTTCAAGTTCAATGACAATCTCAAGGACCAACCTGCAAAGCATTGAGGTGTACTGTTTACAGTTGCCTCCTTGTATTATCATTTAGGGGTTGTAGCCCCATTCCTGCTCAACATAAAAAGAGTACTGCAGGAAATGTTTAGGCATGGCACAGGTTGGGATGACCCTCTGACTGATGAACTTCAACCAAAGTGGGCAGGTTGGAAAAACGATCTTGTTCATTTGGAGATGGTGAACATACCCCGTAGTTATGCACCAGCTGACTTTGGAAGGGTTACCAAAACAGAGATACATGATTTCTCTGATGCAAGCACGAGTGGATATGGTCAGTGTTCATATTTGAGACTCAAGAATGAAGAGGGAGACATTCATTGTGCTTTAGTCATTGGAAAATCTCCTGTCACTCCCACAAAGGTCACAACTATTCCCAGACTAGAACTCACAGCTGCAGTTGTCTCAGTAAAAGCAAGCAATGTCCTCAAGGAGGAACTTAGATATGCTGATTTTGAAGAGTTCTTCTGGGCAGACTCCAAAGTAATTCTAAGGTACATTAACAATGACACGACGATTCCACACATTTGTAGCCAACCGAGTGCAGAAAATACATCTCAGCATGACTCCCCAGCAATGGAGATACGCCCCCGACTGATGAAAATCCCACAGATCACGCGGCCAGAGGCCTAACTGTCAATGAACTGCTATCATCTGATTGGTTCACAGGACCCAAGTTTTATGGAAGAAATAAATATTTTTCACAGAAGATGTGGTCTCAGAGTTGCAAGTGAGACCCGGGAGTCAGAAAGGCTCAAACACTAAACACGAGAACCACAGAACAAGTAAGTCTTGCAGATCGTCTGTCTAACCTCTCAACCTGGTCTTGGGCTTCTCAAGCTGTTGCATGTATTCTTTGAGGAATCAGCAAGGACAGATCAAATGGTCTCTCGACGGTAATGGAACGGGAGAACGCAGAGCGTCTCATAATCGAAGATGTGCAGGGACAGGTATATCAAGATGAGCTTAAGTTGCTAAGTAAAGGGACTCAACTGACACAGTTGTACCGCCTCAATGCCTTCCTAGACAAAAATGGTGTGCTCAGGGTGGGAGGAAGACTTTGTGACTCGTCTCTTCCTAACCCAGTCAAACACCCTGCAATCATTCCCAAGGAACACCACATCACAAAAATGAGAATTGCTCACTACCATGAAAAGGTCAAACACCAGGGTAAAAGCCTCAGCTTTAATGAGATCAGGTCAAATGGCTACAGGATCCCAGGTATCAATAGCATCTTATCTTCACCAATGTGCGACTTGTAGAAAGCTCAGGAAAACCACAGAGGAGCAAAAGATGGCTGATCTCCCTCCAGAGCATGTGGACTCATCACCTCCCCTTTACATAGTGCAGTATGAATTGTGTTGGCCCATTTGTCATTAAGCAAGGACGAAGAGTGCACAAAAGGTATGGTCTTGTCTTAACCTGCTTTTGCTCTTGTGCCGTTCATACTGAAATGTTAGATGACGTGTCAACAGATGCCTTCATATGGTCTGCGTTGCTTCATAGCCATACGTGGCGTAGTTCGTCAGATTAAATGTGACCAAGGAAGCAACTTTGAGGGAGCCAAAAATGAACTGAAGGAAGCACTCAAGGAAGTTAACATGGACAGGATGACTGCCTATCTCGTTGAGAAAAAGTGTGACTTCAGCATGGTGTCTGGGAGCGACAGATCAAGACAGTGAGAAGCATTTGACATGTTAAACATGACAAAAAGTGTGATATTATTCTGTGCATGTACCATACGTGTTCGGGAATAAGTTTCATAGTCAGGCAAAAATGTATGAAACAAAATCATGAGTGATTGTGCCCATCTTTGCTATTTTGTTCACTTGTCAAGTTATTCATTATTTATAACCCACCTGTCACTCTGAAGCTTCTCCTGAGGCACTGACAAAGGAAACAGGAGGGCTCCATAATATTCCCAACACCTCTGTGTGTTCCACCTCAGAGCTCACAGCTCTATCTCTGGCTGAACTCACAGAGCAGTGCAACAATGCACCAGCCAAACTATTTATCTATGGGGGCAGAGTCAAGTCATTGGTGCCAGGTTGGCTTCTACTGCCTAACATCCTCTCTATGCCAGCCTGTTATCCATCTTATGGGACAGATTGTTGTTGCATGTGTCGTGTCACCCTGACAATTTCTTTTTAGGGCTTGTGTGGCAGCGCCAGCCTGGTTCTTTTTCCTTGGTCAGTCCAGCTTGTCCTTGTATGCCAGTTGAGTGGTCCGTCCCCTTTGACAGCATGCTATTTCACCTTTGGCATTCTGTGCGGCTGGTGGCTCACCGCTGGAAGTCAATGTCTCTGCTTACTACGTTCCAATTAACTTATTCAGGCTAGGGTCCTTTTTTGTCAATTTCTGCCTGATTGATGTGCCCAAAGTAAACTGCCTGTTGCTCAGCCCCTGAAGCCAGGACATGCATATAATCGGTACCATTGGAAAGAAGCCACGTTGAAGTTTGTAGAAGTGTTAAAATGATGAAGGAGACTATAACACAATATAAATGTTAGGAGAAAATCCAAAGAAAAACCAAACATCATTTTTTTTGAGAGCTCATGCTCTTACAATGGAAAGTATAGGGAAATAATTTAATCTAGCTCCCAGTATGCAATTCATATGGCTTCCACTGGGTGTTAGCATTCATTTTTCTAGGTTTCATGCTTGTTTATTCTAAAACGAGTAAGAATAATGAGTTTTAGTACTGGGACACACTATTTGAAATTTGAGTATGAGCGTGATGAAGAGAAGACCTGCTAATATTGTTTTCCTATTGAACATACTTTTTTCCTTGTGAAATATTGTAGTTTGTTTAGCGGTATATTTTTGAATTCCTTTCTCTGCATGTTGAATGCGTGGATTACTCAAAACGATGGCGCCAACTAAACTGACTTTTTGGGATATAAAGGATTTTATCTAACAAAACGACACTACATGTTATAGCTGGGACCCTTTGGATGACAAATCAGAGGAAGATTTTCAAAACGTAAGTGAATATTTAATCGTGAATTTATGACACGTGTGCCGGTGGAAAAATATTTTGATGTGGGGAGCCGTACCCAAACAATCGCATGGCATGCTTTCACTGTAATAATTACTGTAAATCGGACAGTGCAGTTAGATTAACAAGTATTTAAGATTTCAACCGATATAAGACATTTTCATGATTATGCGCGCCCTCCAGTTTCACCGGAAGTTGTCCCGCTAGTGGGACCCCTATCCCAGAGTTAACTCTCCACTCTCCTCACCAGAGTTTCATATCTATCCCCCAGAACCACCTGTGACCCTCTGGCAGGCGCCAATCCAACAACAAAGCCATCACAGCTCTTATGATTACTAGAATAGAACATTTTGTAGATCTACCACTGTCATCATGCCTGGTGTGTTTCGACCTTGCTTCCAGTCACATGTAGCTGCATATCACTGCACCATGCATGTGAATGAAGCCCTAAAACGGGTGACCAATCACAATGTCTGCTCTATATTTGGACTTTTATTTTATTTTATGAGCTTTCTATCCTCGCTGTATATTTGACAGTTTAGTGTGACTTATTTTGAAAGTTGTTGTTTTACCTTCTCTGCTTTTACGTGCCATGGGTATATGGGAAACGGGCGCGAGAGGAAAAGGAAAATAAGTTCTTGTTAAGGTTGTTTTATGAGCTTTCTATCCTCGCTGTATATTCAACAGTTTAGTAGGACTCTTATTTTGAAAGGAGTTTTTTTGCCCTCTCTGTTTTACGCGCCAAGGGTATATGGGAAACGCCCTTATATCTCGCGCCGAGAGAGGAAAATAACAATACGTTCTTGTTTAGGTTGTTCAAGCACCCAAGAAACAACGTCAAACTTAGAACCTAGCTGGAAAGAGAACAAGGTATTTTCTGTGTTTCAATATTGGTCTTGTTTCAGATATCTTTCTAATTATTTTGAACCTGGACTGAACAGATATTTGTGTTGTAATTGATGTTAAGAAGTCTGCTAGCAATATGATGTTATTAGCTGTAGCCTAGCCCCACTGGGTGCTGGCTAATATTAGTTAACCTTGCACCACATTATAAAGCTATTAGCAAGTAATCAACTATTCGAGAAGAAATTCTCATGCATATTGATGAATTTGATATATCAAGCACGCTAATGTAAAGTTGTGTAAAAGTGTATTGTTTGTGGAATGTTTTGTTCATATTGTAAGAGCATTTTTGTTTTGTTTCTCCATCAGCTCTTACGGTGTGTTTATGGAAATGGTACCGCATTAAACTTTCATGAACCATCAGTTTGAGAGTTGACCAATGCTACAATGCAAGCTGGGGGGAGAGAGAGTCCACAAAAGCCTTCTCCTCTTAAAACATAGAAATACAAAATAAATGCTTAACAGATCATTATCATAATTTGGCATTTAAACCTTTCTAATGATCCCTAAATCCAAGAGTGATGATGTAGGCTTATTTCTATAGAGGCAATATGTGACCCGTTTCAGGAAACTTGGCATATTGTCGCGGTTCACTACTTCACAGGAGAGCCGTTTGAACGTTAGCTTTAAAAAAAAAAATCTAAATAAATTTTTGGGTAGAAATGCCTTCTTGAAGATGTGAACCTTTATGTGCTTTCGTAACAAAATTGTATGCTCTCCGTAAATACGAATAAAATTGTTAAATTACGAGCCTAGTTGGTTTAGCACCAGAAAAAGTCAGCAAACTTCCCGCTAGCTTCGATTGGCTGAGATAATGAGTGGGCTGGGCATGCCGAGAGCTGAGTTTGGATTAGTCTGCCATTTAGCACGCTTCTGTCTATTTGAGCTCGTCAGTATGTGTAGGTAATCCTGTCCACCACAGCTTTTTTTAATGTATTGTGTAGTAAACTGCATAAGTGTTGCTCTCCACTTTCTGTAGGACTGTTTTGACTGTTTCTGTAGGACTGTTTCCGAGTATGATAGCTAAGGAGATGAAGAAAACACCTGTCTCCGGATTACATCTTCCAACTAAGGGCAACCATGGCATCCGTGACAGGAGACGATTTCATCTCTTATGTATACGGGTAAGATAGTTTAGCTAGCTACATTTTCAGATATTACATGTTTCTAATTTTGACAGAAAGTTGTTTCATTTTAAGTTAAAGTGTGCTGTTAGCTAGCTAATGTTAGCTGGTTGGCTCGCTAGCTAATGTTATGTGTATGATCTTATTATTCAAATCTCAGAGCCATTTGTTTGGCTAGTTTTAGCCTACTGTTAACTAGCTAACATTGAACCTGGTTGGTTAGCTACCTGCATATGCATGCAGGGTAGTAATGTCACAAGTGGGGATTATGGTTTAGCTAGCTAGCTAGCTACATGTCTTAACAAAATACTCCACTTTGCAAGCATCCATTTCAATAGAATGTCACTGAAACAACTGTTGTTAGCTGACAAATTTACTATCTATTCCGATTTCAGACCACGGGTAAGTCTAGCAAGCTACATTTTCATATATTACACATTTCTAATTTTGACATAACGTCTTTTAATTTCAAATTAAAGTGTACTGTTAGCTTGCTAGCGAGTAGAACATCACCTGATCAAAGCTGTCACGGGAGTGCTGCTGGAAATTATTGTGGGAGGGAGGTCAAAACAGGGAGGTGGAAGGTGACATTTTCTTAATGTAAAACCTGAACACACATTACTGTTTGGTTCATTTAAAGCTAATATTAGCCCCAGGGCTTTTGTGTTATGTCTAAGTAATAGAGAGGAATCAAAGCCGTGCAGGAATTTTAAACAAAGGAAAGAAGAAGCTTCTCATATTTGGGAAGTATTTTGTGGACAGCAGGGAGTGTACATATATATAAAAATTCCTGCATGGCTTTGATTCCTCTCTTCATTGCCTAGGCATAACACGTATGCCATGGGGTTAATATGATGATATATGATGTTCTACTTGTCCAATTTCCTTGGGAAATCAATGACCCCTGTTAACCAAATGGCAACCCTGGAAAGTAATGGGTTTAGCAGGACTCTGGGGTAAGGGCGAGAGTACACTGGCTTTAAATCCTATCCTGAGGCCTCTGACAAACTAACCTACAGTATGGACACCCCTGATTTGAACAGTGTTTCATAACATTTTCACTGAAATAAGCCCATCCCTGGTGATGCATAGTATTTAGTATATATTTGGGTTTCATGTGAAAATTCTAGAAAATGCAAACGATCTAAAGCAAAATATCAGATCTGTCTCTCAGTCTTATGACCAAACAAAATACTAATTTTGTCTAAAAGCCTTATCACAATTATTTCAGCTAGTTTATCTAGTTCAGTGTCTTTCTAGCATTGCATCAGCTGTGACACGGCTATAATTGACTATATGAGCAGACTAATCTGGCTAGTGTTGTGGGTCTGAGGGAGAGAGAAAAAAGCCTAGTGGTAGTAATTAATGGAGGGGTTCCAGGCTAGTCTTGGCAGAATTAAAGCTATTTGTAACACAATTAAAAAGGTAGACAGTGCTGGATGAGTAATAATGGAATCAATAGTAGCCATTCTCAGAGACGTTACATCATCATTTGCAGGTAGCTGTTGTCTAGTGATTTAAAAGTGCTGAGTGTTCTGAATCAGTTGCATTGCTCTGGAAATGCTCTGAAGTTCAGGACTAATGATTTCACAGTAACACAAACTTAGAAAATTGAAAAACAGTGGACTGGGCATCGTCCACCATCATTAGTCATATGCAGTGGTGGAAAAAGGTACCTAATTGTCATACTTGAGCAAAAGTAATGATTCCTTAATAAAAAATTACTCAAGTGAAAGTCACCCAGTAAAATCCTACCTGAGTAAAAGAAAAAAAAGTATCAAAAGTAAAAGTATAAACCATTTCAAATTCCTTATATTGAGCAAACAAGAAGGCCCGATTTTCTTGTTTTTTAAATTGACAGTTTGTCACGGGTACACTCCAACACTCATACATAATTTACATACAAAGCATTTTTTTTTGTGAGTCCGCCAGATCAGATGCAGTAGGGAAAAAGTATAAATAGTAATGTAAAGTACAGATACCCCCAAAAACTACTTAAGAAGTACTGTTACTTAAGTACTTTACACTACTGGTCATATGGCCAACAACCATGTTGTATTTTCATTTATAAAATAAAAATGAGTCAATATAGCGTTCAGAGGGGCAAAGGAAATCAATTCTTACAATTCATAAATCTATTGAAAATGTGCTTTGAGGTCATTAAAACAGGAATACTGTACTTGTTCTACAGAACATTCACAGGTGAAGTCCAGATATAAAACATGTACAGTACCAGTCAAAAGTTTGGACGCAGCACTTCATTCAAGGGTTTTTCTTTATTTTTACTATTTTCTACATTGTAAAATAATAGGGAAAACATCAAAACTATGAAATAACTTATATGGAATCATGTAGTAACCAAAAAAGTGTTAAACAAATTAAAATATATTTTAGATCGTTCAAACCCTTTGATTTGATGACTGCTTTGCACACTCTTGGCATTTTCTCACCCAGCTGAGCATGCTTTTCCGTCACTCTGCAGTCCAACTCATCGCAAACCATCTCAATTGGGTTGAGGTCGGGTGATTGAAGAGGCCAGATCATCTGATGCAGCACTCCATCACTCTCCTTGATCAAATAGCCCTTACACAACCTGGATGTGTGTTTTGAGTCATTGAAAAACAAATGATAGTCCCACTAAGCGCAGATCAGATGGGATGGCGTATCGCTGCAGAATGCTGTGGTAGCCATGCTAGTTAAGTGTGCCTTGAATTCTAAATAAATCAGCGACAGTGTCACTAGCAAAGCACCCTCACACCTCCTCCTCCATGCTTCACGGTGGGAACCACACATGCGGAGATCATCCGTTCACCTACTCTGCATCTCACAAAGATACAGCGGTTGGAACCAACAATCTCAAATTTGGACTCTTCAGAACAAACAACAGATTTCCACCGGTCTAATGTACATTGCTTGTTTTTCTTGGCCCAAGCAAGTCTCTTATTATTGGTGTCCTTTAGTAGTGGTTTCTTTGCAGCAATTTGACCATGAAGGCCTGATCCACGCATTCTCCTCTGAACAGTTGATGTTGATGAGTCTGTTACTTGAACTCTGTGAAGCATTTATAAGGGATGCTGTCTGAGGTGCAGTTAATTGCCGATTTCTGAGGCTGGCAACTCTAATGAATTTATCCTCTGTAGCAGAGGTAACTGGGTCTTCCATTCTTGAGATGGTCCTCATGAGAGCCAGCGCCATCATAGCGCTTGGTGGTTTTTGCGACTGCACTTGAAGAAACGTTCAAAGTTCTTGACATTTTCCGGATTGACTGGCCTTCATGTCTTAAAGTAATGATGGATTGTCGATTCTCTTTGCTTATTTGAGCTGTTCTTGCCATTATATGGACTTGCGCCGAATACAACAGGTATCTTACAGTGAAATGCTTACTTACAGGCTCTAACTAATAGTGCAAAAAAGGTATTAGGTGAACAATAGGTAAGTAAATAAATAAAAAGACTGGCTATATACAGTAACGAGGCTATGAAACTAGCGAGGTTACATACAGACACCGGTTAGTCAGCCTGATTGCGGTACTATGTACATGTAGATATGGTTAAAGTGACTATGCATCCTTGTTGTAGAAAAAATATTTGTCTAATCCGAGGTGAGTGATCAATGTCCTGATATCCAGAAGCTCTTCTTTGCCGTAAGATACGGTATGCAGAAACATAATGTACAAAGTAAGTTAAAAAAAGAACGCAAAAAAAGTAAACTGCCTGTTGCTCAGGCCCTGAGGCCAGAATATGCATATAATTGCTACCATTGGAAAGAAAACACTTTGATGTTTGTAGAAAAGTTAAAATAATGTAGGAGACTATAAAACAATAGATATAGCAGGAGAGAATCCAAAGAGAAACCAACCAGAATTTTGTGTTTGTTGAGAGACCATGCTCTTACAATGGAAAGTATAGGGGCATACTGAATTCTAGCTCCCATGATGCAATTCCTATGGCTTCCACAAGGTGTCAGAAGTCTATGTCAATGTTTAAGGCTTGTAACTTCCAAAACGAATAAGAAATATCAGTTTTATTACAGGGACACAGTCTTGGAAATTCATGTTTGGGTGCGCCCTGAAGACAAGACACACCTGCTAAAATCGGTTTCCTATTGAACATACTTCTTTCCGTAAGAAATATTATAGTTTTATTATATTTTCTGGTATCTGAGGAGTAAATAGAAACATATTTTGACTTGTTGAAACAAAGTTTAGGGGTATATTTTTGAATGCATGCTCTGCACATTGAACGAGTTGATTACTCAAATTGATGGCGCCAACTAAACTGACTTTTTGGGATATAAAGAATGATTGTATCTAACAAAATTACACTACATTTTATATTTGGGACCCTTTGGATGACAAATCAGAGGAAGATTTTTAAAAAGTAAGTGAATAGTTAATCGCTATTTGTGAATTTATGAAACCTGTGCCGGTGGAAAAATATTTTGATGTGGGGCGCCGTCCTCAAACAATCGCATGGCATGCTTTCGCTGTAATAGCTACTGTAAATTGGACAGTGCAGTTAGATTAACAAGAATTTTGGCTTTCAACCGATATAAGACACTTGTATGTACCTAAGTGTTTAACTTTTTATGGCTACAGGGGCAGTATTGAGTAGCTTGGATGAAAGGTGCCCATATCAAACATCCTGCTCCTCAGTCATAGTTGCTAATATTTGCATATTATTATTAGTATTCGATAGAAAACACTCTGAAGCTTCTAAAACTGTTTGAATTATGTCTGTGAGTATAACAGAACTCCTATAGCAGGCAAAAACCTGAGAAATTCCACTTCCTGTTTTTTTTCTGCAGGTGGCAGATTTTCAACCAAGGTCTCTTTGAAATTACAGCGAGATGTGGAGGAATTTTCACTTCCTACGCCTTCCACTAGATGTCAGCAGTCAATAGAACTTTGTCTGATGACTCTAATGTGAAGGGGGGTCGATTGACACGGGAAATAGTCACCACAGCCACGAGTGGATCATGCTTTCACCAGGCGCGTTCACAGGTGAAGGACTTGCGTTCCACCGCTTATCTGAAGTAATTCTAATTCTCCGGTTGGAACGTTATTCAAGATACATGTAAACAACATTCTAAGGATTGATTCAGTACATCGTTTGACATGTTTCTACTGACTGTTATGGAACTTTTTGATATTTCGTCACGTTATAGTGGACGCGCTTTGTGACTTTGGAATTGTTTACCAAACGCGCTAACCAAAGTAGCTAATTGGACATAAATAACGGACATTTTCAAACAAATCAAGCATTTACTGTGGACCTTGGATTTCTAGGACTGCATTCTGATGAAGTTCATCAAAGGTAAGGAAACATTTATCATGTATTTTCTGGTTTCTGTTGACTCCAACATGGAGGCTAATTTGGCTACTGTTCTGAGCGCCGTCTCAGATTATTGCATGGGTTGCTTTTTCCGTAAACATTATTTAAATCTGACACAGTGGTTGCATTAAGGAGAGGTATATCTATAATTCCATGTGTATAACTTGTATTATCATCTACATTTATGATGAGTATTTCTGTTGAAACGATGTGGCTATGCAAAATCACTTGATGTTTTTGAACTAGTGAATCTAACGCGCCAATGTAAACTCAGATTTTTTTATATAAATATGAACTTTATCAAACAAAACATGCATGTATTGTGTAACATGAAGTCCTATGAGTGTCATCTGATGAAGATAATTCAAGGTTAGTGATTCATTTTATCTTTATTTATGCTTTTTGTGAATGCTATATTTTGCTGGAAAATGGCTGTGCTCATTGTGGTTTGGTGGAGACCTAACATAATCGTTTGTAGTGCTTTCCTGAAAAGCCTATTTGAAATCGGACACTTTGGTGGGATTAACATTGAGAATAGCTTTAAAATGATATAAGACACATGTATGTTTTAGGAATTGTAACTATGAGATTTCTGTGGTTTGAATTTGGCGCCCTCCATTTTCACTGGTAGTTGCCATATCGATCCCGATATCGGGATTGCAGCCATAACAGGTTAATGTCCATAATGTTTAGCGGGACGCCTATCCCTGAGAGGTTTTTAAGCTGGTTGAGAGAATGCAAAGCTGTCATCAAGGCAAAAGGTGGCTACTCTGAAGAATCTCAAATATATTTTTAATTTGTTTAACACTGCTTTTGGTTACTACATGATTCCATATGTTTTATTTTATTGTTTTGATGTCTTCACTATTATTCTAATATATAGAAAATAGTAAAAATAAAGAAAAATCTAGGGATGAGTAGGCGTGTCCAAACTTATGACTGGTACTGTATGTAATAGACTATGTACCTCACACATACAGTGCCTTGCGAAAGTATTCGGCCCCCTTGAACTTTGCGACCTTTTGCCACATTTCAGGCTTCAAACATAAAGATATAAAACTGTATTTTTTTGTGAAGAATCAACAACAAGTGGGACACAATCATAAAGTGGAACGACATTTATTGGATATTTCAAACTTTTTTAACAAATCAAAAACTGAAAAATTGGGCGTGCAAAATTATTCAGCCCCCTTAAGTTAATACTTTGTAGCGCCACCTTTTGCTGCGATTACAGCTGTAAGTCGCTTGGGGTATGTCTCTATCAGTTTTGCACATCGAGAGACTGACAGTTTTTTCCCATTCCTCCTTGCAAAACAGCTCGAGCTCAGTGAGGTTGGATGGAGAGCATTTGTGAACAGCAGTTTTCAGTTCTTTCCACAGATTCTCAATTGGATTCAGGTCTGGACTTTGACTTGGCCATTCTAACACCTGGATATGTTTATTTTTGAACCATTCCATTGTAGATTTTGCTTTATGTTTTGGATCATTGTCTTGTTGGAAGACAAATCTCCGTCCCAGTCTCAGGTCTTTTGCAGACTCCATCAGGTTTTCTTCCAGAATGGTCCTGTATTTGGCTCCATCGATCTTCCCATCAATTTTAACCATCTTCCCTGTCCCTGCTGAAGAAAAGAAGGCCCAAACCATGATGCTGCCACCACCATGTTTGACAGTGGGGATGATGTGTTCAGTGTGATGAGCTGTGTTGCTTTTACGCCAAACATAACGTTTTGCATTGTTGCGCCAAAAAGTTCAATTTTGGTTTCATCTGACCAGAGCACCTTCTTCCACATGTTTGGTGTGTCTCCCAGGTGGCTTGTGGCAAACTTTAAACAACACTTTTTATGGATAGCTTTAAGAAATGGCTTTCTTCTTGCCACTCTTCCATAAAGGCCAGATTTGTGCAATATACGACTGATTGTTGTCCTATGGACAGAGTCTCCCACCTCAGCTGTAGATCTCTGCAGTTCATCCAGAGTGATCATGGGCCTCTTGGCTGCATCTCTGATCAGTCTTCTCCTTGTATGAGCTGAAAGTTTAGAGGGACGACCAGGTCTTGGTAGATTTGCAGTGGTCTGATACTCCTTCCATTTCAATATTATCACTTGCACAGTGCTCCTTGGGATGTTTAAAGCTTGGGAAATCTTTTTGTATCCAAATCCGGCTTTAAACTTCTTCACAACAGTATCTCGGACCTGCCTGGTGTGTTCCTTGTTCTTCATGATGCTCTCTGCGCTTTTAACGGACCTCTGAGACTATCACAGTGCAGGTGCATTTATACGGAGACTTGATTACACACAGGTGGATTGTATTTATCATCATTAGTCATTTAGGTCAACATTGGATCATTCAGAGATCCTCACTGAACTTTTGGAGAGAGTTTGCTGCACTGAAAGTAAAGGGGCTGAATAATTTTGCACGCCCAATTTTTCAGTTTTTGATTTGTTAAAAAAGTTTGAAATATCCAATAAATGTCGTTCCACTTCATGATTGTGTCCCACTTGTTGTTGATTCTTCACAAAAAAATACAGTTTTATATCTTTATGTTTGAAGCCTGAAATGTGGCAAAAGGTCGCAAAGTTCAAGGGGGCCGAATACTTTCGCAAGGCACTGTAGTTCAAAGAGTATTAAGAATTAAACCTGTTAATACAGCCCCACCTGAATGGCTGACAAGTGGCTTACTGCCTTTGATGAGATCTACTATGTACACAATTACATTATCGGTGTGTGATGAGCTATTACTAATGCATGACCTATGATAACTAACTACACCATCCTTTTCCAGATGTCACACAACTCTGTTAGAAGTTTGTATTCAATAGGCCAGTCAACGACAGTCACTTAGACGCCTCTCTCACAGTAGACTGCTTCCTCAGTCTTTTTTGGTATGAGCAGTTTGATGGTATTTAAAGTGAGCAGCCATCCACCGTTTTTTGACCACCCACTGATGGTTATTTTATTGGTCCCTCTTTGAGGGGAGAGTATAACATGTTGTTGTTCATCTAAGGGATTGTGTACTGTGCACAGAGCTTGGCAGTCAAAATCATCCTTTAGGATATTTCATTTGATTCGATAATGGGGCTGTTTTTTTTCTCTCCAGCCCACATGTACAATACATCAGTGAACCAGTAATGGATTATTTAAATAGGTTTAAATTCTTGTGCAGAAAATGAACTAGTTTCCCGTCCAATTTTTCTTAAAAGATGCTGAAAGGGGTTTTATTTATCACTCTGTGAAATGTGGTTTAATGCTATTGTAACTATTCTCGTTGGTGGAAGGAGAGGAGGACCAAAATGCAGCGTGGTAAGGGTTCGTCATATTTTAATAGAAAAACTGAACACTACACAAAATAACAACGAAGAGAAAACGAAACAGTTCTGCCAGGTGAATAGACACTAAACAGAAATTAAACACCCACAACCAAAATGAGGAAAACAGGCTACCTAAGTATGATTCTCAATCAGAGACAACGAACGACACCTGCATCTGATTGAGAACCATACTAGGCCAAACACATAGAAATATAACAACATAGAAAAAAGAACAGACTACCCACCACAACTCACGCCCTGACCAACCTAACACAGACATAAAAAAGGAACTCAGGTCAGAACGTGACAGCAATTTATTTGTGGGATAGGCTTTTGGTGTGGAGGGAGATGGAGAGCACAACTGCACAGTAGCTGAACATAGCCTGTTAAGTTCATAATGGCATGTTTCTCCAGCACCTTGTATCCAGGCTAATCTTAGGGATGTCTCTAAAATAGGTTACTAAACCGGACTAAGCAATTACATTTGCAGACTAATGGGGAGATCTATCAACGTTTACACCCCTAAGTAGATAAATGCTAGAGGAATTAGCTTGGATAATTAATTTACCTTTCCCTGCAAACATAATACTGGTAATTCTGTAATTCCACGAGGTCAATCGTCAATAAGATCGAAGTTAATGTATCTACAGATATTACCAGACATACTCCTCTACTGAACAACACACCTTCAGAAGAGGCGGTCTCTTCAAAGTTAATACACTAATTAGACAACTGAAAAACCTATTATGTGCAGTAATTTATGTGCTCTGTGCATTCATGTTGCCTACAGGCCATTATGAATTGCAGTAGAGTATCACGCAGATAAAGAGTAATAACTTTCATGTACATTGTTAGGCCATATAAATGGTCAGATCTCTTTCTAGTCCAGTAATATAGGCGTAAAATATGAGTTTGCGCCACTGTCCCTAACCATTTTAATTAATGTCCCTGTTATCCTTTGTTGTACTGGGCATCCAATGACAATGGATAACACTACAGATTCATCAAGCCATCAAATGAATAACAACTCCAAGCTATTGAACATAACTCACTTTGAAAGCGATTGCACGTCTTTGTTTGGGGGACGTTCCCTCTAATGAATAGTTTGCACAACGCACACACCCATCATGGCACACCGGGAGGTTGAGTTCCTGTTGTTCCTCTTTAAGAAGAAGAAGCGTTTGTGTTTGGAGGTTACATTTAGGGTGCGTCTGATGTGACACTGTACATGTACCTTTGATTGTATCTAAGCTTCCTGTAAGGTCTTGGCAGCCATACAATCCCGCTGTCTGTACTGACAGCAGCCCAAGCTCCAGAAGATTATAGTGTCCCCATCTCACACTGCGTCTCATTAGGGAGGTTGCGTTCTCCCGCTCTGATGTTTGCTGTCACCGCCGAGCCTGTGTGTCTATCTGTCGGCAGGCAGAAAGGAGAGAAACTAGGGGGCACTTCCTCCTCCTCAGACAGAGTGGGTGAGTTCGAACGTCTTTAAGGGGACTGGGGGAAGCTGATTCTCTAGTTCAGTTGGACACTTCAACACATGCTGTTTCTTCTGTCAAAGAACGAGAGGCTTGAATGTTCCTCGTTTAAAAGTTAAGTAAGTCTACAGGCTGGCAATGGTGCAGTAGTCACGGTCTTAACAAGGGGGGCGACTTCACATTTATACTTGGATGGAGATGGATGCACTTAGCTGAATTGAAATTGAAATAGTAAATGTGACAAATTCTGTGGAAATTAAACATCCTGATGCACAATAAAGAAATAAGTATTCCTTTGCTAATCTTAAACATGAAGTAGTGACTGAAGCTAGCAAAGTCAAAAAGGCAGTAGGTGTTGACCTGCTCCCTCATGGTCTTACGTTCTATCAATAAGAACATTATTGAAATCATATTTTACAAGAGACAATCAAGACACAGCTCAGTTTTATTACAGAAACTCTCTGGCTACACTTAACCTCACAACAACCCAGTTTGCAGCCTAAATAAACTATTTAGATTGCATTTGTATTGTTACTAAGCATAAATGTTGAATGTCTCAAAATGGACACATCTCCCAGCACTGGCAAGGTCCTCTAGGGCAGGGCAATACTGCTTTCTCTCAGCTGGTATTCAATTTGTTTTGTTGAACAAAAAGCCATAGAAATTGCTGCCAAAATACATTTGGTATTCTCATTTCACAATGCTAGATAGGCATAGAATTCACAATCCATGTTAATCCACCACCATCAATGCTAATACCGCTTGAAGAAGTGGCTGTAACATGGGACAATGAATTATAGCAGTCCTGTAGGTGCAAATAATATATGTTATATACAATGTGACACTAAAGCACTGCTCAGATACATTTTCCATCCAGTCTCATTTCCATTTTATTGAACAGCAGGTAATGCATGACGTGTTGCCTTAAGAATTTGCATGTAAATAACTGCAGTGCTTATCAAGCCTATTTAAAAAGACCACAGCACGGAGAAAAGAGTTGGCTTTATATTAATGTAATGGATTTCCTTCATTCCCTTACCATCTGGGTCCTTGTGGGGCCTGGTCTTTAGAGGGATGGGTTAGTGTTGGCGACAGGTGTCGATGGAAAGGTATCCTCCTAAACGCAACTAGATTAACAGAGCACTAGAAAAGAGAGGCAGAGTGTAAACAACCGGGTCTTTCAACTCCCATTTCCCCCGTTCCCACAGCCCACCCCCACCAAAGGTACCCGGCGCAATGTTATTGACGCCTCCAAAACGGAGAGCTTGAACAAATTAACCTTGCTTGGTAATTATGTGGAACAACAAGCCAGTGGTGGACATGTTTCGCTGCTCCCAGCATTAAAGCCCTCATCCAATCAATAGTCAAGTGTATAAACAGCATCGCAGTGAATGAATGTTTCCATGGACTCATTGAAGTCTTCAGTGAAACTCACAGGGCTTGCCAGGGCTTTGATATGCATACAACAGCCAAGCATAGAGAGATGAGAAAGTAAGATCAAAGGCTTCACAATGGCATCCTCATAGACTAACTGATGAAGGGGCTCATGTAGATGGATATAATGACTTATTACTCAGGCAGCAGCTCATCCCATCCAAAGTCACCTCTGGCGCTCCTCTTTCCTATGCTTTCACGAGAAGCACAATTAGCCTAATTAAGCACATTACAAATAAACCAGATGGATCTGTAAATGCAGTGTGTCAAGGTAGAGTTACTTCGTATGCTATTAGAATAACTTTTCACGAGGCTATATGAGTTATGTCGCTGTTATACCTCAAATAGCTAAGGCAGTTATTTTCTTTGTCAATCATGTTGGTAATTTGAATTCTGGTGGTTCCCGTTATAAAGACACACCTACAGTTCACAATTACTCATTTGAATAAGAAAAGCAGGTCTATCTGAATAATATAGAGGCATTGTAATGGCATTATAACCTTGGGAGAGTGAATTGTTTGCTTGTCTGTCCTGAAAACACTGAACGGTGCTAATATGTTATTTTGCACTCCGAAATTCGAATCATAATTATTTTAAAGCCTGCACTGGAAGTCTTTCTCGATGACACTCTGAATTCCCCGACAGTCCAAATTTGATCTACCACCTTCAAAATAATTTCATGACTGTCACCGGTTAATAATTTGCTAGATGTGTACAGATTCAATAACCTTGATGTGAAATGCTTCAGTCTGGTTTTAGACCCCATCATAGCACTGAGACTACACTTGTGAAGGTGGTAAATGACATTTTAATGGCATCGGACCGAGGCTGCTTTTGATACCATCGATCACCACATTCTTTTGGAGAGATTGGAAACCCAAATTGGTCTAAACGGTCAAGTTCTGGCCTGGTTTAGATCTTATCTGTTGGAAAGATATCAGTTTGTCTCTGTGAATGGTTTGTCCTCTGACAAATCAACTGTACATTTCAGTGTTCCTCAAGGTTCCGTTTTAGGACCACTATTGTTTTCACTATATATTTTACCTCTTGGGGATGTCATTCGAAAACATAATGTTAACTTTCACTGCTATGCGGATGACACACAGCTGTACATTTCAATGAAAGCTGGTGAAGCCCCAAAATTGCCCTTGCTAGAAGCATGTGTTTCAGACATAAGGAAGTGGATGGCTGCAAACTTTCTACTTTTAAATTCGGACAAAACAGAGATGCTTGTTCTAGGTCCCAAAAAACAAAGAGATCTTCTGTTGAATCTGACAATTAATCTTAATCGTTGTACAGTCGTCTCAAATAAAACTGTGAAGGACCTCGGCGTTACTCTGGACCCTGATCTCTCTTTTGAAGAACATATCAAGACATTGCAAAAATCAGAAACTTTCTGTCCAAAAATGATGCAGAAAAATTAATCCATGCTTTTGTTACTTCTAGGTTAGACTACTGCAATGCTCTACTTTCCGGCTACCCGGATAAAGCACTAAATAAACTTCAGTTAGTGCTAAATACGGCTGCTAGAATCCTGACTAGAACCAAAAAATTTGATCATATTACTCCAGTGCTAGCCTCCCTACACTGGCCTCCTGTCAAGGCAAGGGCTGATTTCAAGGTTTTACTGCTAACCTACAAAGCATTACATGGGCTGGCTCCTACCTATCTCTCTGATTTGGTCCTGCCGTACATACCTACACGTACGCTACGGTCACAAGACGCAGGCCTCCTAATTGTCCCTAGAATTTCTAAGCAAACAGCTGGAGGCAGGGCTTTCTCCTATAGAGCTCCATTTTTATGGAACGGTCTGCCTACCCATGTCAGAAACGCAAACTTGGTCTCAACCTTTAAGTCTTTACTGAAGACTTATCTCTTCAGTGGGTCATATGATTGAGTGTAGTCTGGCCCAGGAGTGGGAAGGTGAACGGAAAGGCTCTGGAGCAACGAACCGCCCTTGCTGTCTCTGCCTGGCCGGTTCCCCTCTTTCCACTGGGATTCTCTGCCTCTAACCCTATTACAGGGGCTGAGTCACTGGCTTACTGGGGCTCTCTCATGCCGTCCCTGGAAGGGGTGCGTCACCTGAGTGGGTTGATTCACTGATGTGGTCATCCTGTCTGGGTTGGCGCCCCCCCTTGGGTTGTGCCATGGCGGAGATCTTTGTGGGCTATACTCAGCCTTGTCTCAGGATGGTAAGTTGGTGGTTGAAGATATCCCTCTAGTGGTGTGGGGGCTGTGCTTTGGCAAAGTAGGTGGGGTTATATCCTTCCTGTTTGGCCCTGTCCGGGGGTGTCCTCGGATGGGGCCACAGTGTTTCCTGACCCCTCCTGTCTCAGCCTCCAGTATTTATGCTGCAGTAGTTTATGTGTCGGGGGGCTAGGGTCAGTTTGTTATATCTGGAGTACTTCTCCTGTCCTATTCGGTGTCCTGTGTGAATTTAAATGTGCTTTCTCTAATTCTCTCTTTCTCTCCTTCTTTTTCTCTCTCGGAGGACCTGAGTCCTAGGACCATGCCCCAGGACTACCTGACATGATGACTCCTTGCTGTCCCCAGTCCACCTGGCCGTGCTGCTGCTCCAGTTTCAACTTCCACCTGGCCGAGCTGCTGCTCCAGTTTCAACAGTTCTGCCTTATTATTATTCGACCATGCTGGTCATTTATGAACATTTGAACATCTTGGCCATGTTCTGTTATAATCTCCACCCGGCACAGCCAGAAGAGGACTGGCCACCCCACATAGCCTGGTTCCTCTCTAGGTTTCTTCCTAGGTTTTGGCCTTTCTAGGAAGTTTTTCCTAGCCACCGTGCTTCTACACCTGCATTGCTTGCTGTTTGGGGTTTTAGGCTGGGTTTCTGTACAGCACTTTGAGATATCAGCTGATGTACGAAGGGCTATATAAATACATTTGATTTTGATTTGATTTGATTTGATGCTTTCTGCTCTTCATCAAATCATGTTGGAAATCACATCTCAAATCTGCAGGCGTTCTCTCTCATCTGTGAGGACGGTGTGGTGTTTGACAAGGGTGTCCTCTCGCACCATTTCTGATTTAATGGAAGATAATATAAATAATCCCCCATGGCCTCTCAGCCCTTGCAGACCTCAGATGATGACTAATCAACAGATGCAGCACGGTCGGTCCTACCTCTGATTGAAGCCAACCATGATATAGGGTTATTCTATTTTGCAGCATAAGCTGTGACCGAATGATCAACTATGTTCAGTTGGCTGGCCTGCACAAAACAGCTGTTTCCACCATTTCAATTGTTTGTTCCTGCACACATTCCCAGGATTATTTGTGTTGAGGGAAAATGTCCTGTTTGTAGTGACTGAACAGCACCCCCATTAAAACATCAACACTAACTAGATTTTGTCTTCATGCAATGGTTTCACCTACACTTAAAATAGTATTATCTGGCACTGGTCTCACTATAGGATCTGTCCATTCAAAGTTCTCCAAATAGAAATGATCCTTTGTGTACGAAGAGTAAATGAAGAGTATTGATCATAATGATGGACGGTTTGGATGTCTGGCTGACACGGTTTAGCAGTCTGGAAAATGATATTTCTGTCTCCTGCCTAACCATTTTGTAACAGACTGATCCCCTGGGGACATGGGCTCATCAATTGCTCCACAGTTGAGTAGAACGCAGTGCTTTTGTGGTACTATTTTATCCAAGAAGCTCATCTGGAGTCAACACAGTTATTGACCATGCTGGTTTCTAGTTTAAGTCATTCTACTTACGATCCTAATAGGCAGTTTAGACATGGACTTATTCCATTCTTGTGTAGGAGTCTCAGAGATGTAAAACATGCAACCAATTATGCATGAATATTTAACAGCTATGTTCCCTCGCATTGTGCTACTGACATGTTGACAACCATCAGTACCGCAAATAGCAGACTGAGAAATAATCCTTTGAAAGGTATGACTAAATACGGGCAAGAAAATCCACCTAATATGAGTTATGGGGACAATAATGAATCCTGCCTTATGTTGATAATAAATCATTTCTCAAAGTGAAAGCGGCACTGTCACAGTGCATTTCCTTCCCATAATTACCGCCGAAATATAGACTTCTTCAACACTTATTTGAGGTGTATGTACGGTAGGCTTCACATGCTATGTGACCTCTAGTTGGAAGAAAGTGTTGTTGTTTGAGGTGCAAAGTTCTGGATCTAAAATCCATCCAAAGTCCAATGTTCCTTACTACAAGGGAGTGCTCAGCTGTGAGCTACCAACCTTGGTAACTAGGCTACAAACTGCATAAAAAAATGGTATGATAATAACAATAAAAAAACACCAGCTGTTTTTTAAGGTGCATCACCTGTCTTTGGGAAGCTATTTGCCTGCTTCCTCCAATTGAGTCTAGAGGCTAGTCATTTTGATTCCAAGAAGCAAGCCTGCTCTCACATTTATTTATATAAATCTTGTTAAAGATGTCAAGTCACTGGGAGCAACTGTCAGCTCTGTTTCTCCCAGCCAGAGTTACCAACATTGAATTATAATGGAAAGGTAGGGCTGCACTTCAGCATTATTGCCAAGAATGTGTTCATATTGGAATCAGTTATGGCCAATTGATGCAGTCGGAGGTCTTTATGGGTAACATGTTGCTATGGAACAGCATCGAAAAGACTGCATCACAAAGCATATTGTATGTGTGAGTGTGGGTGGGACATATGGGGAATTCAAGCCAACCAAGATATAACCAATAACAAAATATCTTGTTTATTGGCATATCAAATAATGAAGCTAAGCTATATACGTGATTAATTGTCTGACATTAATACATGCCTTGGGGGAAGTTATCTGGGCTGAATACCACACCATCTGTCTATGTTCTGTGTTGTGGATTGTCAACAAGACTGATGCTAAAATACTGATTGTATACAGTGTATTATTGAATGAAAGCCACAGCAATTCCTATTCAGCATTGTTGACCTTGCTTTAACAAATTCTTGTTTATTCTTTATAGAAGCATCATTGCTTGCAACTACTAAGAGACACCGACTAACCTCTTGCATCAAGTGTCTGGAAAGAAAAACACTCATTCATCCACGCCATTATACCGAGATGAATTTTAGATCGGAAACCCTCCCTATATCCCAAAAGAATGCATCGTCCAACAATTTCATGTTTTTTTTACCAACCTGGAAATACATAACTGTTCAGCCATTCTCTCCCCGAATGCAGCATCGTTAAGTGTATGCCCAAGAAATCAATCATGGATAAATGTCATATCCCACATGGAGTGATAAGCACTCATGGGATGCCAGGCTTTGAATTTCATTCACTACCTCCCACTGTCTTCTACAGAACATTGGATACTGTAGGGATCCATGTTTCCAATTCAACTGTGAACAAAGAGCACTAACTGTACGTGTTCTTTAAGTATGTATAGCAGTACTATACTCACCTGAAACATCCAACTTTGGCAAAGTGTTCCAATATGTTGCAATGCTTTGGATAATATTTGTGGCAAGAATATCCCTGTGAACTACTATTTTACCAGTAGTTGTGACTTCCATTACCTATAGAATCCAAGAGGATTTTAGTTACTCTCATGGAAAGTTGTACTGAAGCTATCTAATGTGCACAATATAGAACTGGCCAACCATATATTTATTTTATTTTACCTTTATTAAACTAGGCAAGTCAGTTACGAACAAATTCTTATTTTCAATGACGGCCCAGGAACAGTGGGTTAACTGCCTGTTCAGGGGCAGAACGACAGATTTGTACCATGTCAGCTCGGGGGTTTGAACTTGCAACTTTCCGGTTACTAGTCCAATGCTCTAACCACTAGGCTACCCTGTCGCCCCCTATATCACACACTTCACTCCTTCATACAGACCACACATGCACACAGAAATCTGAATCGAATTAATAATCTCTCATATGTTTTGTGTCAGAATACTCAAATGTACCCTATTTGCTTATCCACAAGTATGACCTTCTCTTTACGGAAAGGGTGCCAACATTTAAGTACAACAGATGTGTTCTCAGTGTGAACGTCCTCTTCAATCCATAAAATGTGCATCACTCATTGCCTAAATGTGAGGATATGGTGCGGTCAAAATATTACATGAGATTGGGGGACCATCTGTGATGGATTACGCAGTTTATTAAGTGATATGTCACTAATATGGAATATGAAGGTAAGGTGTGCCTTTCGAAGCAAGGAAGGCCTAGAAGGCCAGAATCCCGGAGTCGCCTCTTCACTGTTGACGTTGAGACTGGTGTTTTGCGGATACTATTTAATGAAGCTGCCAGTAAAGGACTTGTGAGGCATCCATTTCTCAAACTAGACACTCTAATGTACTTGTCTTCTTGCTCAGTTGTGCACTGGGGCCTCCCACTCCTCTTCCTATTCTGGTTAGAGCCAGTTTGCGCTGTTCTGTGAAGGGAGTAGTACACAGCGTTGTACGAGATCTTCAGTTTCTTGGCAATTTCTCGCATTGGAATAGACTGTTTCAGAAGAAAGGTCTTTGTTTCTGGACATTTTGAGCCTGTACTCGAACCCACAAATGCTGATGCTCCAGATACTCAACTAGTCTAAAAGTAGGCCAGTTTTATTGCTTCTTTAATCAGAACAACAGTTTTCAGCTGCGCTGACATAATTGCAAAAGGGGTTTTCTAATGATCAATTAGCCTTTTAAAATGATAAACTTGGATTAGCAAACACAATGTTCCATTGGAACACAGGAGTAATGGTTGCTGATAATGGGCCTCTGTACGCCTATGTAGATATTCCATAAAAAATCTGCCAACATTAAAAATGTTTACACTGTATTTCTGATCAATTTTATGTTATTTTAATGGACAATTTTTTTTTTTTTTGCTTTTCTTTCAAAAAGAACAACATTTCTTAGTGATCCCAAACGTTTGAACGTTAGTGTATATTAATCAGATTTAGTCTTTATAAGACATGCTTTGTTCTGGAACATTGCAATTCAGTTGAATGTGAGTGAGAGGAAAGAAAATAAAGTTTCTGGCACCAAAGACTGGCGCCAGAAAAGAAGAAACTCCTTCACTGGATAAAGAACTGCTACATACAAATAAATAGTGTTTTAAATATCTTTACATTTGTTATTAAAAGGCACTCAAACATTGACCATTGAACCTATTTCAGCACCTTTCTCATGCCATGGTAAGTATCCACACTGAATACACACTCTGCTCCACCATCGTTTCTCTCACTTCTTAGACTCTTATTTCACATTCATGGGAAGCTTCTTAGGGAGGAGCCCCATTGCAATGAAATGTTCAATTATGCATCAATTATTCCTAATGTTGGGAACAGCATGGTGGCAAATGGGCTCCAAATTGGTACACAACTCCTGGACGAATTCTGCCAATGGAATGGCCTGTAAGTGTATCTAATAAGCGGCACACATCAAGAACACCTGCAGCACCAGGCCTTTGTGGCATACTAATGAATCTGTTGCTTACACACAAAGAGAACTGGGTCCCCAGATCTCCATGTCCAACCGAACCGATGCCAACGGGGGAAAAAGGTCCTGCTTCGCCTGCATGTGGTGAAAATAATTGATCAGTGGAATGAAAAGGTTTTTGTGGATGTGGCCTCTTTGTCACTTATGCACTGATATGATTATTCATTTTGAATGACGCAGCAGGCTCTCTCAAGCTGTACATCACATCACACTGGGAAATACTTTTCAACTTGTGGAGTTAATCCTTTTTAAAAATGGACGTCCTGATAATTAAGGAAGGTTACCTTCTTCATTGAGGCACAAAAATGGGGGTGAGCCACCAAATGCATGTGTGTGAGTAGGATCTGAGTGAAATCAGGAGAAACTTGTTTGGAGGCCCAGTCTTAGTAGGAGCAGCCTTTCCAATGCGCTATGTGTCTCCCCAGAGCCTCCCAGAGAATTTGACTTATTCTAACAATACATAGAGCAACCACAGTCCAATGACTTATTCATCCAGTTTTGTGTGTGTGTGTTTGTGTGTTGACTCTGAGTGTCTAAATAAAGTTGAATATAGTAGAGTGCCCCACAGTGCATTTCTCCCATGTGAGTGCATATGGGTCACTCTGTCATTCTTCAGCTCTGAGAACCTATCTGACAGAAGAGATGGGGAACAATGAAATGCAATTACAACCATATGCTCCTTAGGTTGTTGTTTTGCTAAGAAACTTTATCTGACAAAAAAACAACAACTCATTCTTAAAACTAAAAGGAACTAAGACCAGATCCAGCTGCACAAATTCAACCAATATAACAAAGATCAATCTGGATTTGAATGATCCATTAATTTGCCAACACAGGATAATCTGAAACAAATAGTGTATAAGCCACAAGCACTCTTAGATTTCAGCCCTTGCCACTATTCATTTAACATGCATTGAATGCAAATCAGGGGATGGCAGCACAGCCTGAAAAGCTAGGGGATAGTGTGCCATTTCAAAGAGACCAAGTGATTTAAGAGAGATAAAACAAAATTTAAAATGGCTGCAAACTATTCTGCTGCCACAGTGCTCCACAGAATTGAAATGGTCTGTTTCTCTATTTTAATGGGATCTTAAGACAAGAGATAATGTCTCAGACACAAGCTTCATTAACAAAACAACATAGCTCCTACTTCAGCATACCACAAAGAAAATAACTAATACCACTTATGTGCTGGGCTAATAATGGAGCACATTTGTGACCGACCGCCTCGATTCGGTCTTATGTAGCAACATTTGAAATGGTAGTTTATACATTGGATAAAAGTAAAGACCAAAATGGTATATCATACAGTACACTGCAGTTGAGGAACATTGGGAAAGTAATTCTGTTTTGAATGTTTATAAACTTGTAACCCCACTTTTGGCTAAATGGGATTTGAATATTTTGGTACACCCACTGGAGTGCTCTTCTTTGTCTCCCCCTATTCAGCATCATTCACACCCTCTTAAGCCCCACCCATCTCTTTAAGGATTCACATGTGAGCCAATGTGCTAAACAGTGTAAGGTAGCGTAGTAAACAACCAAAGATTTCAAAACTAAAAGTGGTGAAAGTAGAAGCATACAATAAACTAAATATACACTTCATCTAGTCCTTGGCTTATATCTTAATCTGATTTTGGTACAGGCCATGTTGTTCTTCACATTACCGTCACTGGTAAACACATAATATATCTGTCATGTACTGTCATGTTGTCTTGTCTCTGTCCTTTCCCTTCACCCTGTCTCCCTCTGCTGGTCGTGTTAGGTTACCTTTTCTCCCCCGCTTTCCCCCAGCTGTCCCTTGTCTCCTCTAACTACCCATTCACCCCGTTCCCCACCTGTTCCCTTTTTTCCCTCTGATTAGGTCCCAATATCTCTCTCTGTTTCTGCTCCTGTCCTTGTCGGATTCTTGTTTGTTTGTGTCATTCATGCCTGAACCAGACTGTCGTCATGTTTGCTGTAACCTTGTCCTGTCCTGTCGGAATCTGCCGGTCCATCTGAGCCTACCTATGTTTGGTAATTAAAGAAGCTCTGTTTAAGTTGATTCGCTTTTGGGTCCTCATTCACGCACCGTAACAGAAGAATCCGACCAAGAATGGACCCAGCGACTTCGGATCCTCTCCACTCAGCCGTCGAGATCCAGGGAGCGATGCTAGGCAGACACAAGCAGGAATTGTCTGCTGCTCGACATGCCGTTGAGACCCTGGCCACCCAAGTCTCCAACCTCACAGAACAGGTTCACCATCTCCGCCTCGATCCACCGGCCACTTCCAGGGCTTTCGAATCTCCGGAGCCCAGAATCAATAACCCGCCGTGTTACTCTGGGGAGCCCACTGAATGCCGCTCGTTCCTCACCCAGTGTGATATTGTGTTTTCTCTCCAGCCCAACACTTACTCCAGGAGCACTGCTCGTGTCGCCTACGTCATATCTCTCCTTATTGGACGGGCTCGTGAGTGGGGCACGGCAATCTGGGAGGCAAGGGCTGAGTGTACTAACCAGTATCAAGACTTTAAGGAGGAGATGATACGAGTTTTTGATCGATCTGTTTTTGGGGAGGAGGCTTCCAGGGCCCTGTCTTCCCTATGTCAAGGCAATCGATCCATAACAGACTACTCTATTGAGTTTCGCACTCTTGCTGTCTCCAGTGGCTGGAACGAGCCGGCCTTGCTCGCTCGTCTTCTGGAGGGTTTCCGCGCAGAGGTAAAGGATGAGATTCTCTCCCGGGAGGTTCCTTCCAGCGTGGATTCCTTGATTGAACTCGCTATTCGCATTGAGCGACGGGTTGATCTTCGTCACCGAGCTCGTGGAAAGGAGCTCGCGCTCTCCGTCGCCTCCCTCTCCGCATCACTACCATCTTCCTCTGCCGGCTCGGGTGCTGAGCCCATGCAGCTGGGAGGTATCCGCATCTCGACTGAGGAGAGGGAACGGAGAATCACCAACCGCCTCTGTCTCTATTGCGGTTCCGCTGGTCATTTTGTCACTTCATGTCCAGTAAAAGGCCAGAGCTCGTCAGTAAGCGGAGGGCTACTGGTGAGCGCTACTACTCCTGTCTCTCCTTCAAGATCCTGCACTACCTTGTCGGTCCATCTACGCTGGACCGGTTCGTCAGCTTCCTGCAGTGCCTTAATAGACTCTGGGGCGGAGGGCTGTTTTATGGACGAGACCTGGGCTCGGGAACATGACATTCCTCTCAGACAGTTAAAGGAGCCCACGGCCTTGTTCGCCCTGGATGGTAGTCCTCTCCCCAGGATTCAGCGTGAGACGCTACCTTTAACCCTCACTGTTTCTGGTAATCATAGTGAAACCATTTCTTTTTTAATTTTTCGTTCACCTTTTACACCTGTTGTTTTGGGCCATCCCTGGCTAGTTTGTCATAATCCTTCCATTAATTGGTCTAGTAATTCTATCCTCTCCTGGAACGTCTCTTGTCATGTGAAATGTTTAATGTCTGCTATCCCTCCTGTTTCCTCTGTCTCTTCTTCACAGGAGGAGCCTGGTGATTTGACAGGGGTGCCGGAGGAATATCACGATCTGCGCACGGTGTTCAGTCGGTCCAGGGCCACCTCTCTTCCTCCACACCGGTCGTATGATTGTAGTATTGATCTCCTTCCGGGAACCACCCCCCCCCCCGGGGTAGACTATACTCTCTGTCGGCTCCCGAACGTAAGGCTCTCGAAGATTATTTGTCTGTAGCTCTTGACGCCGGTACCATAGTCCCCTCCTCCTCTCCCGCCGGAGCGGGGTTTTTTTTTGTCAAGAAGAAGGACGGGTCTCTGCGCCCCTGCATAGATTATCGAGGGCTGAATGACATAACAGTGAAGAATCGTTATCCGCTTCCTCTTATGTCTTCAGCCTTCGAGATCCTGCAGGGAGCCAGGTTTTTCACTAAGTTGGACCTTCGTAACGCTTACCATCTCGTGCGCATCAGGGAGGGGGACGAGTGGAAGACGGCGTTTAACACTCCGTTAGGGCACTTTGAATACCGGGTTCTTCCTTTCGGCCTCGCTAACGCTCCAGCTGTCTTTCAGGCATTAGTCAATGATGTCCTGAGAGACATGCTGAACATCTTTGTTTTCGTTTACCTTGACGATATCCTGATTTTTTCACCGTCACTCCAGATTCATGTTCAGCACGTTCGACGTGTCCTCCAGCGCCTTTTAGAGAATTGTCTTTTTGTGAAGGCTGAGAAGTGCACTTTTCATGCCTCCTCCGTCACATTTCTCGGTTCTGTTATTTCCGCTGAAGGCATTAAGATGGATCCCGCTAAGGTCCAAGCTGTCATTGATTGGCCCGTCCCTAAGTCACGCGTCGAGCTGCAGCGCTTTCTCGGCTTCGCGAACTTCTATCGTCGTTTCATCCGTAATTTCGGTCAGGTGGCAGCTCCTCTCACAGCCCTTACTTCTGTCAAGACGTGCTTTAAGTGGTCCGTTTCCGCCCAGGGAGCTTTTGATCTCCTCAAGAATCGTTTTACATCCGCTCCTATCCTTGTTACACCTGACGTCTCTAGACAGTTCGTTGTCGAGGTTGACGCGTCAGAGGTGGGAGTGGGAGCCATCCTTTCTCAGCGCTCCCTCTCTGACGACAAGGTCCACCCATGCGCGTATTTTTCTCATCGCCTGTCGCCGTCGGAACGTAACTATGATGTGGGTAACCGCGAACTGCTCGCCATCCGGTTAGCCCTAGGCGAATGGCGACAGTGGTTGGAGGGGGCGACCGTTCCTTTTGTCGTTTGGACTGACCATAGGAACCTTGAGTACATCCGTTCTGCCAAACGACTTAATGCGCGTCAGGCGCGTTGGGCGCTGTTTTTCGCTCGTTTCGAGTTCGTGATTTCTTATCGTCCGGGCTCTAAGAACACCAAGCCTGATGCTTTGTCTCGTCTCTTCAGTTCTTCAGTAGCCTCCACTGACCCCGAGGGGATTCTCCCTGAGGGGCGTGTTGTCGGGTTGACTGTCTGGGGAATTGAGAGGCAGGTAAAGCAAGCACTCACTCAAACTCCGTCGCCGCGCGCTTGTCCTAGGAACCTTCTTTTCGTTCCCGTTCCTACTCGTCTGGCCGTTCTTCAGTGGGCTCACTCTGCCAAGTTAGCCGGCCACCCTGGCGTTCGGGGTACGCTTGCTTCCATTCGCCAGCGTTTCTGGTGGCCCACCCGGGAGCATGACACGCGTCGTTTCGTGGCTGCTTGTTCGGTCTGCGCGCAGACTAAGTCCGGTAACTCTCCTCCTGCCGGCCGTCTCAGGCCGCTTCCTATTCCCTCTCGACCGTGGTCTCACATCGCCTTAGATTTTGTCACCGGACTGCCTTCGTCAGCGGGGAAGACTGTTATTCTTACGGTTGTCGATAGGTTCTCTAAGGCGGCTCATTTCATTCCCCTTGCTAAGCTTCCTTCTGCTAAAGAGACGGCACAAATCATCATCGAGAATGTTTTCAGAATTCATGGCCTTCCGTCAGACGTCGTTTCAGACAGAGGTCCGCAATTCACGTCTCAATTTTGGAGGGAGTTTTGCCGTTTGATTGGGGCTTCCGTCAGTCTCTCTTCCGGCTTTCACCCCCAGTCTAACGGTCAAGCAGAACGGGCCAATCAGACTATTGGTCGCATCTTACGCAGTCTTTCTTTTCGCAACCCTGCGTCTTGGTCAGAACAGCTCCCCTGGGCAGAATACGCCCACAACTCGCTTCCTTCGTCTGCGACCGGGCTATCTCCTTTTCAGAGTAGCCTCGGGTACCAGCCTCCGTTGTTCTCATCTCAGTTCGCCGAGTCCAGCGTCCCCTCCGCTCAGGCTTTTGTCCAACGTTGCGAGCGCACCTGGAAGAGGGTCAGGTCTGCACTTTGCCGTTATAGGGCGCAGACTGTGAGAGCTGCTAATAAGCGTAGAACTAAGAGCCCTAGATATTGTCGCGGTCAGAGAGTTTGGCTCTCCACTCAGAACCTTCCCCTTAAGACGGCTTCTCGCAAGTTGACCCCGCGGTTCATTGGTCCATTCCGTATCTCTCAGGTCATTAATCCTGTCGCAGTGCGACTTCTTCTTCCGCGATATCTTCGTCGCGTCCACCCGGTCTTCCATGTCTCCTGTGTTAAGCCCGTTCTTCGCGCCCCCGCTCGTCTTCCCCCCCCCCCCCCCCATCCTTGTCGAGGGCGCACCTATCTACAGGGTCCGTAAAATCTTGGACATGCGTCCTCGGGGCCGTGGTCATCAGTACCTAGTTGACTGGGAGGGGTACGGTCCTGAGGAGAGGAGTTGGGTTCCCTCTCGGGACGTGCTGGACCGTGCGCTGATTGATGATTTCCTCCGTTGCCGCCAGGTTTCCTCCTCGAGTGCGCCAGGAGGCGCTCGGTGAGTGGGGGGGTACTGTCATGTACTGTCATGTTGTCTTGTCTCTGTCCTTTCCCTTCACCCTGTCTCCCTCTGCTGGTCGTGTTAGGTTACCTTTTCTCCCCCGCTTTCCCCCAGCTGTCCCTTGTCTCCTCTAACTACCCATTCACCCCGTTCCCCACCTGTTCCCTTTTTTCCCTCTGATTAGGTCCCAATATCTCTCTCTGTTTCTGCTCCTGTCCTTGTCGGATTCTTGTTTGTTTGTGTCATTCATGCCTGAACCAGACTGTCGTCATGTTTGCTGTAACCTTGTCCTGTCCTGTCGGAATCTGCCGGTCCATCTGAGCCTACCTATGTTTGGTAATTAAAGAAGCTCTGTTTAAGTTGATTCGCTTTTGGGTCCTCATTCACGCACCGTAACAATATCAAATAAAATCTATGTTTATTTGTCATGCACAGGCTAAAGAAGGAGTGAACAGTGAAATTGTTATTTGCATATTTGCATAGTAGAAATTTCAAAAATAGAAAGTGTGTCATGTTCGTTATAGCGATGAGACCAAGGCGCAGCGTGATTTGCATACATCTTCTTTTAATGAAGGAAGAACACTGAACGAACTATATAAAAACAACAAAACGAACATGAAGCTATATAATAATAGTGCTGACACAGGCAACTAAACATAGACAATAACCCACGAAATACCCAAGGAATATGGCTGCCTAAATATGGTTCCCAATCAGAGACAACGATAAACAGCTGCCTCTAATTGAGAACCAGTCTAGGCAACCATAGACATACATTACACCTAGACTAGTGAAACACCCATACACATACAAAACCCCTAGACAGGTACAAAAACACATACATCACCCATGTCACACCCTGACCTAACCAAAATAATAAAGATAACAAAGAATACTAAGGTCAGGGCGTGACAAAGTGTCCAGATACAAATATTTGTATCATTATTAGATGATGCTTATCCAGATACACTTGTTTAAATTGATGGGTCATGTGAAAGAAATCCTATAACCACCTCCCAGCCACATCTAGCTAAGTGGATGGGTCACTCACTATTGTCTAGAGATATCCACATGTTCATGAAATACAATAGATGGCAGGCTAACTTGATGGGTCATGTATAATCATCTGGCGAAGTGGGGTCTTTTGTTTAAACATGTAGCTAGCTAAACAATGAATCATAATCACTACCCAAACCTACAGTACAAACATATTGTCATAGCTTGCCACCATGCATGAAATTATGTAGTATGAATCTGCAGGTAGCTAAAGCTGACCAACTAGGTTCAATGCTAGCTAGCTAGCTAATTTTAGGTTTTAACTAGCAATGCAAATTGATTTCTGACATACTAATAATATTACTACACAGACCATACACGTAACGTTAGTTAGCGAACCAGGAATCTAATGTTCGCTAGCTAGTTAACAGTACGCTTTAAATTGCAATGAAAACGACTTTAAACTCTTATATTGATGAAAGCTTCACGGCAGCATGTTTTTTCAGTTTTTTGTTTTTGCCAGATACAGCTTGTTTGGCTCATTGTGTCAAGTCACTCTGGTTCACACTTATCGTGTGCAGAAAGTAGTCCATCACAACTTTTCCCCACTAATCTTTGTCGATAGCGCCCGCTAAATTCAGGGCAGCAATGTTGTTGAGAGCAGTGGCAACACTTACAGTTCTCCATGGCTAACGTTATATCTTTCAAAAAAAGAGTGCTACATGGCAGACCAATCCGAACTCATCTCTCGGCATGTCCAGCCAATTCATTATCTCAGCCAATCATGGCTAGGGGGAAGGTTCCTTTCTTTTTCAGTGGATAAACCAACTAGGCTCATAATTTAATTGTTTTCGTATTTACATGTGGCATACAAGTTTGCAATTAAGGAACATGAAAGTTCATATATCCCTGCCAAAAAAACACATTTTGATAAAAATAATAATAATTTTCAAATGCCTCTACTGTGAAATAGTGCAGTGCAACATATGCCTAGCTTCTTGAAACGGGTTACATTCCATACTGTTTTTCCATTACAAGCCATGAAAGTCAGTGCTGTTCTCATGTGTGAAACTACTTCAGATCCTCGAGTACATTCATGAAAGACACGTAGTTAAAGATGGAATCTGCAGTAGGCGGAAACTGCACCACTATCGCCCCACCACCTTTGTTGTTTTTGCATGGTTAAAATAACTGCAGTACATATTGTCCTCTTCTGTCACGCTTGCAATGATGTCCAAGGGGAATTGCGGTAACTCTTTTGATGTTGCAATACCGCAAACTGAGGTTGTGTCTACACTTACATGCGAATTCTGCTATCAGGATACAAAGATCGCATTGAAAAGACTGTTCCAGACACAAAAGTTGCTTTGTGGTCAGATAGTGTGCAGATCCGGCTGACCACTTCAGGAGGTGTTCAGGGATGCATTGTGTGCAGATTTCTCCATAGTCTGGATGCATTCAGGCTACTGAAAGTGCATACAGTGGGAGAAGTCATCAACACTCCTCCCACAAGTCTCCAGAAAACTTGTGCTTTGGGACCAAGAGGCACCCTTTCATTATAACATTGGAGGAAATGTTTTTTAAATATTTGTATTTATAAATGTGAAAAAATTAAACATGTTAACCTTTATTTAACTAGGCAAGTCAGTTAATTAAGAAAATAATATTATTTACAATGACCAAACCCTAACTCGGGAGATGCTGGGCCAATTGTGCGCCACCCTATGGGACTCCCAATCACGGCCAGTTGTGATACAACCTGGAATCGAACCACGTCTAGCACTGAGATGACACGTAATGACACGTCTAGCACTGAGATGCAGTGCTTTAGAGCGCTGCGCCACTTGGGAGCCCGTAAATATGTTACTAGCGTGTGAGAAGCTTGTTGGCTTCAGAAATGCTATGCAGCTAGCTAATATTTAGAAGAAACAAAAATTGTTTGGCTAGAGTTATGCTAACTGTTTGCAATCCCTTTAGAATTGCTAGTTTGCTGGCTAGCTACAGAGGTTAGCAGGATAGTTAGCTACAGTAGTTAACTACTGCCATTGGTTGTTGTTGTGTTATTATCATATGTTGTCTAGTCCACCGTTTGTAAAATGCATACTGGCATTTGAATATAGCGTGGGAAAACGGAATCCGGACACACTAAACACATTTAAAACATAGGTGTAGAATTCAGGGGTGGGCAACACCAGTCCTCGGGGGCCTAATTGGTGTCACACTTTTTCTCCATCCCTAGCAAACGCAGCTGAATAATCAAATTGCATTCTAAACTGAAGATCATGATTAGTTGATTATTGGAGTCAGGTGTGTTAGCTGGGGCTGGGACAAAACTGTGACACCAATCAGGCCCTTGAGGACTGGAATTACCCACCCCTGGTAGATGCATGACGCATTTGAAATTCAATGATCAGAACTCTATAATCAGAATGATAAAGCTGCATGAACTGTCAAGTCTAGACACGGCGTGAGGTGGCTGTTTCAACATTAAGGATTTCAGCTTTAAGGTCGGCTATTCAGCCATATTTTTTTTTTTAACCCTCAGATTCATAGGATAGACATGTTTAAATTCAGCTATTTCTCCCTTGACTGAAAAAACACTGTCTACAATTCGACCAATCCAAGCAAATATTATTTTATAGCAAATGTTATTTTCTTTAGTAAACATATATACTGCCTGTATAGACTGTGTATTTATAGCCTGACAAGTGAGACCTGATAATTACTGAAGTATGTACTCCATGACAGCAACCAATTACAGTACACGTCAAAATACTATAAACATGTTAGGTCTAAAGTAAAAAAGAAAATGGTTCAGGCTACAGTTGAAGTGGGAAGTTTACATACACTTAGGTTGGAGTCATTAAAACTCATTTTTTCAACCACTCCACAAATTTCTTGTTAACAAACTAGAGTTTTGGCAAGTCTGTTAGGACATCTAGTTTGTGCATGACACAAGTAATTTTTCCAGCAATTGTTTACAGACAGATTATATCACTTATAATTCACTGTATCACAATTCCAGTGGGTCAGAAGTTTACATACACTAAATTGACTGCCCCTTTAAACAGCTTGGAAAATTCCAGAAAATGATGTCATGGCTTTAGAAGCTTCTGGTAGGCTATTTTACATCATTTGAGTCAATTGGAGGTTTACCTGTGGATATATTTCAAGGACTGCCTTCAAACTCAGTGCCTCTTTGCTTGACATCATGGGAAAAATCAAAAGAAATCAACCAAGACCTCATGAAAAATTTGTAGACCTCCACAAGTCTGGTTCATCCTTGGGATAAATGTCCAAACACCTGAAGGTACCACGTTCAATTGAACAAACAACAGGGGACCACGCAGCCGTCATACCGCTCAGGAAGGGGACGCGTTCTGTCTCCTAGAGATGAACGTACTTTGGTGCAAAAATTGCACCCAAGTTAAACAATTTAAAGGCAATGCTACCAAATACAAATTGAGTGTATGTAAACTTCTGACTCACTGGGAATGTGATGAAAGAAATAAAAGCTGAAATAAATCATTCTCTACAATTATTCTGACATTTCTCATTCTTAAAATAAAGTGGTGATCCTAACTGACCTAAGACAATTACTTTTTACTAGGATTAAATGTCAGAAATTGTTGAGTTTAAATGTATTTGGCTGAGGTGTATGTAAACTTCCGACTTCAACTGTATGTCAATAAACTGGTTAGATGTTACATGCTCTGACTTTGTGGAGAGTTTAGAGGGTCAAATGAGGTCAATGGATGTCAATAATGAACTCGCTTAAAGATCTGGCGGCAGGTAGCCTAGTGGTTAGAGCATTGGACTTGTAACTGAAAGGTTGCTAGATTGAATCGTCAAGCTGACAAGGTAAAAATCTGTCGTTCTGCCCCTGAACAAGGCAGTTAACCCAATGTTCCTATGCCGTCATTGAAAATAAGAATTTGTTCTTAACTGACTTGCCTAGTTAAATAAAGGTTAAAAAAAATCAGACTATCATCACTGACCAAGACCTATGGTCGTCAGCCCACACAATAAACTCAGACCAAGAAACACAGATCCACATTAAAATCCCTCATTGTTGTGAAATTACTTTGCTATCGTTGTCACGTGATCACTAGTCTGAAAAGCCATCCTTGAGCTGCCCAGAGGACAAACAAACAAACAAGATAGTTTCCACTGGTGTGAGATCTAAGAAGGTCAAGGGGTTGCTTTGCAGTGCTGCTGAGGAGAACCAGAGCAACCTTAGAGTCACAGCTAAAAAGGTTCACAGGAGAGCTCATTATTATGGGGTAAGAGAACACTAGCAGTGCTGGGATTATCAACCATAGACCACTATATATAGATGGAGAGAGCAATGGACAATTGAGGAAAGGAATGGTGAAGACCATATACTGTAGAGACTTAAGGGCTGATACCAAGTAAGCAAAGGAGTCGAGAAGACCTCAAACTATTGTTGTCATGCAATTCAATTTGGCCTCGCTTCAATCTCAGCAGTGGTCATTAACTACAAACACCAACAAATGGATGATATCTGTTTGGCATGACAACAATAGTCAGATAATTTTGCTAAAGCAAAAATCTACCTACAGATCTGGGACCAGGTTAACAAAGATGTGGCTTTATCATTTTGAGCCACTTTCAAAATAAATGATGATCCAGCCATAGTCTAATATCACTCAATTCACATTTAATATGTGTTTCTGCTGATTTACCATGCGGGAGGAGGAGAAATTAGGTATATTGCATATTATGTTTAATTTACTGAATTCAACATTAAATACAATGTTTACAATATTGTACATTTAGGAAATGGTGTGGAAAACAATAATTTATTGTTAATAGGACTTTGCCATCTCTTCTTAAATAAATTATATCTGGGCTTCATGCTTCATGCAGCGAAAATGTGCATCGTGGAAATAATTAGTAAAAATGTAGGAGCATTCTACACTATCTGATATTACTTTGAGGCGGAGAGTAATATTAGTACATGTGAATGTATCTCTGTTGTTTACATGGCTTAGGGATTAACTCAAATGGATACCACATTGTTTATCAATCATGAGATAATTCAGCAGGTCACATGAATCAATATGCAATATTCACACTATGAGCCTCTTATAAGCCACAATGATTACAGCTACTCTATTTTGACAGCCAGGACCATGTAAGTACATCTTGCAGTTTGTCTCTCTGGCTTTAAAAGCATGTAACAGCATGGGAAGAGAAACACGTTTTTTCCCAACAATTAATTAAATGGTGACCTGTAGGAAACAATCATTGTAAAATGTGTGAAAAAAACAAGTTATACAGGATTTCGCCAGCAATGAAACAGTTTGATCTGAATGGCTATCGAGTCCATTTAGGAGGTGCAAAGTATTAGGTTTCTGTCTCGTACTAATTATTACATCACCAGAGAGAAAAGATTACTTACAAACGGCTTTATGTCAGAAGGAATTATGGGTATAATTTGCTGCCAAAAGGAGGTCTTTGCATTGTCCGTGTAATAAATTGAGTGTAATTGTTGAGTGGATGTGGGTAGCATTGAGCGCATTGATTCCCTTTGCAATGTTTCAATGCAATAAACCACAGCCACACTGTCAGATCTGCTGACACACTCGTGCCCAAGAATTATGGCATCCTCAAGAAATACAGCTTTGTGAAACTGAAATAATTTCCACAGACAGCTACATTTGGGAGAGACTTGTGCCTTGTCAGGAGAAGAGAGCCTGTCTTTTATGCAGTGGACTGCTAAATGTGGCGGGCCACGATCCTCTCTACACAGCCTTGTCCAGGGACATGGCTTTTCCTGAGTCGACAAATAGAAAGCGTTCTTTATCCAGTGGATGTCTGATAGCTCAGAGGGAATGTATACTTTGTGCATTGTGCTAGCATAAAGAAACGCCTCAAGATGGCATTACCTGACCATCCAATCAAAACAGTTAGATTTCAGACTGATCCCTCGTCATGGTCACCCATTTGATGTTGTCCTGAGGAATTACACATCTCTTCATTAATGTTGTTCAGGCTTTTAGCCCTCTTCATAGGCATGATTAGTGAACGAGAAAACATCTCTATGGTTGACAACACAATGTGTTGAACGAATGGCAATGACAGGTCAAATAAAGAAGGATCTGATGTGGAAGTAGTCAGTAATAGTTTCCCCGTCCATTGTTCTTGGCAATGGATTTTTCCCTACAGTGTTTGGTGGTGTATTCATTTTGCAAAGTCAATGTGTGCTAATACGAATTAAAAAAAGATTATTGAGAGAGTTCACTGCTATTAAGCTTGAGCTTATTTTTCGACTTACCTAAGGTGTTGCCGTTTCATCCACACCCCAGCTTGAAAAGTGAACTATGCCGTCAAAAAGTACAATAAAATTGAATTATTTAATTACTCAGCTGATTATCCTACTTGTCGTCTGTTTGATCCGTCTGCTTGTCCAATGCTGATGTTAACAGACCAACCATCTGGTATGCTGATCAAGGTGAAGAATGAAAGACACACACTTTGAAGGAACATGTTGTGCTTTGAACATGAGGAGGATAACTCTGATGTATTTTTAATATCCACTCAGGATCACCACTGTACAGTAAGTCCACGTCCACATTGGAAATGCCCAGTGTACCATGGGGTGAGAAAGACAAAAATGTGCTCCCTGCTAGCACAAGGTTGAGTTTCCTTTCCTTTGTGTGATCTGTATCGAGCCGTTACATCCTTTTCATGATCCCTCAGCCGTCATACAGAGACTCAGAATAAAAGGATGACAACGTGAGCTACAGTAGGCTTGTGGTCATTAACCTGTCACGTCACACCCTACACATTTAACATTGTCAAAAACCGTTGCCTTGTGTGCAGTCACTGATAAAATCTTGGTATTTTCCTCTTTAATTTGATTTAATTTGCACCTTAATACCACACATCTACAGCACAGAACACTCAGTCACAAAAGCCATTCTTTTGAATTAATCTTAGGTTGTTTTACAGTTAAAAAAAAAAAACACGGCCTCAATTTCTGATGTGTGTCGATTCAGGTAAAATTTAGAGGTAAAATTGCGGTCTTTATCTGTTCTGTACAGGTCAAAGTTTATCTGCTTCTCTCCGATGGAAGACTACAGGAGATAAATGAGCACTCTCGATGAGCTGTCTGGTCTAGTCAAAACACATTTCACTAAACAACACGTGTTTTCTCTCAAAAAGGAAGAACATTGCAATTATCTTGTGAAAAGATGGTTCGGGGAAGAGCAAGGGGAGAGAGAAGAGAAAGAGAGAGACTCCACGGTTCAGCCAAGATATTGGTTCTGCTCAGAGGGAGAACTAAAGAAGTTCATTGGCCACTTCTTGCAGATTTAAAAAATCTAAATATCCAAGTCCTAACCAAGCTGAACCTCACTAAGCTTCACAGGAGACCTGGCAGGATTGTATGGTATTTTTCAAAAGGAGAAAACCTATAAATAACACGCCACCAGCGAGGTATATTTGCTGGGCTGTTTCATTTCAGGATTTCACTCCTTTTAGCTCCCGCCACTCACCTCGGATCTTCCAAAGACCTGCCCTTCCTCATGCAAAGTTGATGCAAGTCAAACTGACGGCTACTTATTGGCACTCACAAGATTGAACCCTGTTTAAATCTTCGAGAGGCTTCATGATTAAATAAATATTGCCGTGCAAAGCAGTGTTGTGTCGTTACTTATTTCAAGCATGCTCTTCAAGTGCCGAGCTAATGTCTTCAAGTAATCCAATGTACGGCTAAAACGGTTTATGGCCAGGATTAAAAAATAATATATTTTTTTTAAGCCAAATAAATAATTATAAACCAATCATGAATGAAGAGTTAATTACTTACTTAAGAGGGTCGTCAAAGACCGATGAAATGATCAAACTTTGCCTCTGATTTGAATTGTTCAACATCTTTATGCTGGGTGGACACCTTTCAGATACAGGCCTATAGCAGAAGTCCCTTCCATCTCATGGCTCTCCCTATTGGCTGGTTACTGAGATGTGACGATACTGTATAGCCCTGGTGATTACTCTCTTTTACAGAGCAACAGAGAGCTGCAGTTGACACCTTTTAATGGCCTTTTTCTACCTTACCCCCTGCAGCTTGTGTCAAATCCAATCTTCTGGATCTGGTGCAACTTGTCTGCATAAATGTGTTAAATGTTAACGTGCACTGTAAGATTAATAGCCGGCTGCATAGCTCTAGGTGTTGGATTTAAGAAATGTTTTATCTTCAAATCTGACTATTACATTAAAGGAACATTTTGACAAATCTAGTGTTCAATATGGATCTGGAGCGCTAGACTGGGACATACACCCTCTGACTGCCCGTAGCCAAATGCACACTCTGCAGCAAAAGAGAAAACCCAAACATATTGAAGTATTCCTATGGATATATGACAACGGACTAATTAGAAACGGACCAACCTCATGGACCCCCATAATGAGTTCTGAGGAAATGTTGACGCAATATTGTTAAGAGATTACAAGGCAAGGACAACATTATGAATTGTAGATTTTCATGAAATACAATGCCCTTTAAGACCTTGCAAAGAAGCATGTTGAATGACCTTTACATGAGCATGCACCTATCAGACTGTAACCTTCTTTCATGTTCCAAACCAAGCCTAGTGGGAAAACGTCTTAAAGTGAAAATAATGGGCCTTACTCTCGTAAGCTAATGATGTAGCCTATTTCTGAGAGTCTCGCTCCTCCAATACTGACTGCTAGCCTATACCAAGTTGGCAGGGAGAGAGCATAATCAAGCATTCAGGGATGGTACAGATGTACACTGCTGCTTTGAGGATGTATTAAATATTGATTTAGCGAGAGACTAACAAAGTCCTGGTGATTTCTCTCTACATTTACTCCTTATTTGAAATATGAGTCACAATACAATGAGCAAAAGAGTTTAAGGGAATAGAAATCATATCATTATCAAGACTTTGAGAAAATCCTCATAATTACTAGAGCAGACTTAACTGGAAAGCACTATTCATGATCAACAATTAGCCACAGTACCACTCTCAGGCAATAGCTCTGGGACTATTTTTCTCATCTCAGCCATAAAGATTCCAACTGTAAATCTAAATCACTCCACCAGATAAACCAGCTCTACATTAGAGAAATTGATGAGCAGGGCTACGTACAGAAGCAGTGGTTCTGCTATAAACACATTCAAGTGGACGGCCAAAATTCCACAATGAGGGGAAGTTAAAGCTGATGTCACTGCCATTAATCTGGAATTCAGTGTTCCTTCCTTTGACACGCAAATGGATCATTCTGACGGCCAGGTCGCTATCGTGCCATATCTCACTCCACCAATAGCAAGGATGATTTATGGAAAAACTGCATTCGGTGAGATGAGCATTTCACACTTCTCTTTTTGTGAAATATGACTTGGACGGAATCCTCAGTTGACACAAGCCAAGGCTCCAGCTCCAACCACTGTTCACCGTCACCCTAGAGATGAATATTACTATGAAGAGCTTGAGACGCTTGCAGATAATGTACTACTGGCTACAGGTTTAACACATCTGCCTGTACTCCTTAGGGCCATCAAATGATAAACAGATTGGGTGCAGTTTGAAATGCTAAGCACACAATGAGATGGCATAATATGTGTGTGTTGTCTGGTAAGCTTTTAGGCTATATCATGTTTCTGTATCAGATATTCAGTGTGTGGTGTATTTAAATGTCCTGTTTTGTCTTCCATGAATTAATGCAGTGTACACATTGCATTATTATTTTTTTTTATCTAGTTGAGCTAACTTTTCTTCAAAAAAGGTATTTGAAGTTGACTGAGTTAAAAGTTGAATTCAAGACACACTCACCATTTGATGATGTAAGGGCCAGTGTGGCCACAGTAATTGCAACCGCTTGTAGCAGTGGGTTCAACAAGCAGTCAAGTGTAATACTGATTAAGTAGAAGAGTGAGCTTGTAATACTTCTGAGATTGTAAAAAAAGGTGGATTTGCATCTCATCACAGAATTGCATATTCAATACTTTTTTTCAGGGACATCACTACCTACAGTATATATTGAAGCAAGATCAAGGGTGTGGGGTTTCCACGTCAGCAAGTTCACTAACAAAACAGGCATCAGTAGCACAAATATAATACAAATGGGAAGTTTATTAGGGATTTTTGTACACGGGGAAATGAGGAAGTTACCAAGCACCTCACAGTCCACAAGTCGTTCTCTTTGTCCGTTCCATTTTTCAGGGGTAATCCTCACACTCGGGTCCTCAGCCAATCCGGTCCGGTACACAGGGGGGTTAGTCCGACAGTCCAGGTCACAACGGGCAATCACACAGATTTTACTCTCGTTTCTCTCACTTCATCTCTATTGTCTCTCACCTCTCCCCTTGGTGCAGGCTGCTTCCTCCTTTAATCTCAAGCACTCCCTGACTTAACGAAAAACAGCCTTTCCCCGTTGGGGCAGGAAGTCCATATAAGGCCTAGGTGTGGAGCCAGCTACCTGCAAGGTATCTTTCCTCAATTACCACTCCTCTCATCTCTCCCTGCCGGTTGCCACAATATGTATATGATTCTTCTAAGGGGGTATAGTCAGGTAGGCTAACGTTAGACTACTCATGTGGGGTACATTAAACATCCTCAAATAATCTCATTGGCCTAAGCTTTCAGAAAAACTGATATCTCTGTTAAACGCTATATAAACTGACAAGGAAAATAAACACAGCAATGCACATATATAAACGGTTTGGTTTATTGATGTCACATGACAAGGAGGATGTCAACATGTCACATAATTATGCCATATTTCTCTCCTCAATCTAACAGTATATAAATGTCACCCAGTGTTTAGACTGAAACTGTATCACTCAGACACTATATGAAAAGTGTTTTATTATTTTTGTGCACTTATCCTCCACTGAGTCCTCTTGGGAGCAGTGGTAATGACCCACCTTTATTCATTTTTCATAATGACACTGTGCCCTGTGACATTGTGTGCTTCCTTCCTGCCTCACTCCCTGGTTCCACACCATACACAGCTCCAGTTGGAGGCCCTAATTAAGTGTTTATGTGGCCCACAGTTCTATATTCAGGGGTCAACGGCACCAAAACACACTCCAGGTAGCATTCTCTCCGTGTAAGCCTGTGTACTCAGTTTGTTACAAGTCACAAGTTGTAAAAGTGAAAACTGAGTATACCAAACATTAGGTACAAACAAGATTAGTCATACATCACAACATATAGGACCTCAGTAGGTAGGTGATAGAAATGGGAAAAATAACTCTGCTAGAAACCTTAACCTCTTTACTGTGTAGGGAGAGGGATTTGTTATTTTCTTAGATGATAACTGCATTATTTGTTGAATTCACATTCATGGCACCGTGCGATTTCAGCTGAACCACTGACCTTTCAACAATATGGATGACTATGAATGCTGAATATCAAACACATTGGTAATGTACTGAGATATATAGTGAAGTATTAAGGCTACAGTAATAGTTTGGATAACGAGTTGATTTCATGTTATAATCATGTTTGATTTTCAATGTTGTGATGTTTAAAAGCCATAAAGTACAACCAATCAAAACCAAAAGTGCGGTTGCCAACTACGACACATGGGGGGACCTGAGCTCTAGTTTACAAAATGTATTCGTTAACCATTTTCAAAAGATGTAATTGTTTCATCTGAAAAAGCCAATGACTTCCCTCATGAATAATCATGAAGGTGCTCAGTGACTGCCTCACCCTCATGAAAATTCGATAGGGCCCGGCCAAAAGTGGAGGGCCCACGGCTTTTGTCACCCTACTGCAATAAAGCATCAGGGGTCAATCCTGATGTAGCCATCCAACAGACACCTCTCATACGGGAGTCAGTGTACTGTATATAGTGCATATAATTTGCTGAGATGGTCAATTATTCAAAGAGCTTTAAAATAATGCAAGGGCAAAGTATCAATTGAAGAAGATTTTCAGCAGCACAGTTTTGTCCAGTTGACCAAATTTTTTACAAAATCTCAAAGTTTGAGAAAAATATGAGGAGTAATCTAAACTAAATAATACATTCTATGGTTTAACTGGGTATTGCAAAGGCGAACAGTAAAGCACAGTAATTCAAAATGTGTTTTATTCATGTCTAACACTTCAATTCTGACAGGGACAACTTAGAAGCAGAACTATCTCCAGCCTATCTAAACCCGAATGAATATTCAGCACAAAACACATTTCTAAAGAGTTAATTCATGAAAATGATTCAGACAGTAGGAAACATGTCCTTTCCTGTTGATATTTGAATGAGCCCAAAGCTCTCTCTCTGTGTCTCTGTAGACCTGACAGGGACTAATATCATTTGAGATATTGAATTACCCGGTGTGGCTTGGGATCCATTTCATTAGTGATAAGGACACGTACAAAGCAATGTGTCTTTAGAGAAAGTAAAATAATCCACCTTGGAATAACAATCGCTATAGACATAGCGGATGACCTTGAAACATCGTTTCTCTGGCTTTGGTGCATGGATTGTTCTCTGGTCAGGAGTCAGTATTCCAGTATTAATGGAACACAAAAACACATCAGTAAAACAAGGTTATAGTTGCCACCTTGCTCAGAGAACTGATGATTCAAACCACCAGGGTGGTATTTTCTCTTTCAGGTCAGGAGGATTATCAGAGTCTGGCCCAAACACACATTTCCTGTTGTGGACTTTTTTTTAGAGGCACTGAGTCCACCGTCCACCTGGTCACCTTCTCCATAGCTGATAACAGAGGAGAGACACGCTCGGATTGCCCTGAAATGGCTGAGAGAGGACCACAGCAGTCTTCGTAATATATTCACTCCGTTGTCCAACATGGGATTATAGCTAGCTAGGGCCCGGGGAGGACGGGTGCCGGGCTGCCTCTCAGGCTATATAATTGTGTGAGCCAGGTCGTAGAGCGCTGCAGATGGAGTGAGACAACCCTCCAGAGAACCAGGGACCCTGTCTAGTCTTCTCAATCCCCCAGGTGGTGTAGGGGAGTGCTGGGGCTGCTAGTGACAGATGGGTATGGCTGGTTCATCTGATACAGATGGTACACTACAGCTGTCTCAGGTCCAGCCAGGGAGCCTAGAGTGGGGAGACTAGCACCGGCAGCACATAGCCCACTCTCTTACCAGGCACAGGGATGGAGGATGATTAGTAGGACAAGCTCAGCAGTCAACCGAGATTGACAGGCACCTGCAAGGCTTACAGCCACTCTGTGTGATGAGACGACTAGCTCCCACACAGCAGACGACAACACAGACTTAGTCAGAGAGGAAACTAGGGGGAGAAAAAATTAAGGAAGGAAGGAAGGAAGGAAGGAAGGAAGGAAGGAAGGAAGGAAGGAAGGAAGGAAGGAAGGAAGGAAGGAAGGAAGGAAGGAAGGAAGGAAGGAAGGAAGGAAGGAAGGAAGGAAGGAAGGAAGGAAAGAAAGAAAGAAGTGAAATGCCAAAGAAAGAAGGAAGGAGGGCAGTTACAGTATGAAGAGTCCTTGGACAGGACCAGAGAGACATGTTGAGTATGTCTGCCATGTTGAGTATGCGCAGAGATTCTAGCCACAGGGAACCATAATACACCAGCCAGGAAAACCTTAGAGGAATAAGTGCCCAATCCTTCATCCTAACTATATGCTTACTGTGAATTAAACAGGTGAAGTTCACAAAACTGGCATAATATAATTTTTAGCAATAAGGTCCATGAGATGGCAGCAATTGTTTACTTTAGATCTGCATAAAGCACTGTGAAATTGGTGCACTGGGTCATTGGATGAATGCAATGCACGTAATGCAACTTGAAGCTGCTGTATCCCTCAAATTGTTTCATATAAATTACACTTCCATCTACTGTATGTGAAATTGCATTGTTTTGGGAAACATGTTTTTTGCCCCAAGGGAATGATAACTTAATGTACCTGACAAAACCACTGTTGGTTAACTTTGATTAAAGTGATAAATAGTCATCATTATGAATATGAAACAAATAAATAATGTATTATTTTTGATAGATGGTCACATGGTACCAGTTTGTTTATTAATTATGTATGCTTAAGTAACTTCAAAAGGATTTAATGAGGTATAGTAATTAGTCCAGCTTTATAAGAGTGGGTCAAACTAAATGTATGGATTGTTTCAACAGCCACTACAGCAACTGCTTAAAACAGACAACACCACATCACAACAGGCCATACAGAGGGATCATTGTATTTCAGTTTTAGTGTAATCTTAATGTGGTGGAACATGGTCTCATTCGAATATGTCAAAAGTGATATTTAACCATTCCATTTATACAGTGCCTTCAGAAAGTAATCACATCCCGTGACTTTTTCCAGATTTTGTTGTGTTACAAAGTGGGATTAAAATGTATTTGTCATTTTCTGTCAATGATCTACACAAAATACTATATAATGTCAAAGTGAAGGAAACATTTTGACACTTGTAAAATAAAAACCCACTAATATATATTGATTAGACAACTATTCAACCCCTTAAATCAATGCATGTTAGAATCACCTTTGAGTCTCTAAGAGCTTTGCACACCTCATTGTTCAATATTTGCATATTATTATTTTTTTAATTCTTCAAGCTCTGTCAAGTTGGTTGTTGATAATTGCTAGACAGCCATCTAAGTCTTGTCACTGAAAGGTGAATTTGTCTCCCAGTTTCTGGTGTAAAGCAGACTGAACCAGGTTTTCCTCTAGGATTTTGCCTGTGCTTAGCTCTGTTGTGTTTCTTTTTCTTCACCCCAAATAACTCCCTTGTCGATGAAAAGCATACCCATAACACGAAGCAGCCACCACCATGTTTGAAAATATGAAGAGTGGTACTCTGTGATCTTTAAGATTTGCCCCAAACATAACGCTTTGAATTCGGGACATAAAGTTAATTGTTGAAGTTTTACTTTAGTGCGTTATTGCAAACAGGATGCCTATTTGGGAATATTTGTATCTGTACAGGCTTACTTTTTTTCACTATGTCATTTAGGTTAGTATTGTGGAGCAACTACAATGTTGTTGGTCCATCCTCAGTTCTCTCCTATTACAGCCATTAAAAACTCTGTAACTGTTTTAAAGTCACCATTGGCCTCAAGGTCAGCTTTATGACTGATGTTGGCTACATATTGGTGATGCCTAAGTTAAAATTAAACCATACAGGCACCATTTCACACCTGTTTCCTTGCTCAGTCACTAAATCAAATCATCAAATCAAATTTTATTGGTCACATACACATGGTAAGAAGAGGTTATTGTGAGTGTTGCGAAATGCTTGTGCTTCTAGATCCGAAAGTGTAGCAATATCTACGTAATCTAACAATGCCACAACAACTACAGAATACACACAAATCTAAGTAAAGGAATGGAATAAGAATATATACATATAAATATATTGACGAGCAATGACAGAGTGGCATTGGCAAGATGCAATAGATGGTATAAAATACAGTATATACATGTGAGATGAGTAATGCAAGATATGTAAACATTATTAAAGTAGCATTAGTGACTAGTGATCAATTTATTAAAATGGCCAATGATTCCAAGTCTGTATGTAAGCAGCAGCTTCTCTGTGTTAGTGATGGCTGTTTAACTGTCTGATGGCCTTGAGATAGAAGCTGCTTTTCAGTCTTTCGATCTCAGCTTTGATGCACCTGTACTGACCTCGCCTTCTGGATGGTAGGGGGGTGAACAGGCAGTGACTCAGGTGGTTGTTGTCCTTGATCTTTTTGACCTTCTTGTGACATCGGGTGCTGTAGGTGTACTGGAGGGAAGGCAGTTTTCCCCCGGTGATGCATTGTGCAGATCGCTCCACCCTCTGGAGAGTATTGAGGTTGTGGGCGGTGCAGTTGCCATAACAGGCAGTGATACAGCCCGACAGGCTGATCTCAATTGTGCATCTGTAAATGTTTGTGAGGGTGTTAGGTGACAAGCCAAAATTCTTCAGCCTTCTGAGGTTTAAGAGACACTGTTGTGCGGGTGCAACATTTCAGTTTGTCTGTGATGTGTACGCTGATGAACTTAAAATGTCCCACCTTCTCCACTGCTGTCGCGTCGATGTGGATAGGGGGGTGCTCCCTCTGCTGTTTCCTGAAGTCCACGATCATCTCCTTTGTTTTGTTGATGTTAAGTGAGAGGTTGTTTTTCTGACACCACACTCTGAGTGCCCTCACTTCCTCCCTGTAGGCTCTCGTCACTGATGGTAATCAAGCCTACTACTGTTGTGTTGTCTGCAAACCTGATGATTCAGTTGGAGGCGTGTCCATGGCCACGCAGTCATGGGTGGGCAGGGAGTACTGGAGGGGGCTGAGCATGCACCCGTGTGTGGTCCTAGTGTTGAGGATCAGCGAAGTGGAGATGTTGTTTCCTTCCTTTACCACCTGGGGTTGGCCCGTCAGGAAGTCCAGGACGCAATTGCAAAGGGCGGGGTTGGACCCAGGGCCTCCTCAAGCTTGATGATGAGTCGGAGGGTACTATGGTGTTGAACGCTGAGCTATAGTCAATGAACAGCATTCTTACACAGGTATTCCTCTTATCCAGATGGGATAGGGCAGTGTGCAGTTCGATGGCGATTGCATCGTCTGTGGACCTATTGGATTGGTAAACAATTTGATGTGGGTCTAGTGCAGGCCTGGGCAACTCCAGTTCTCGGGTGTCACACTTTTGCCCCAGCCAACACACCTGACTCCAATAATCAACTAATCATGACCTTCAGTTAAAAATGCAAATTGCCCAGGCCTGGTCTAGGGTGACAGGTAAAGTGGAGGTGATATGATACTTGAGTAGTCTCTCAAAACACTTCATGATGACGGAAGTGAGTGCTACGGGGTGAGTCACTAGAGGTACGGTCTGTCTTCATCTCAGAACTGACATTTCAGTCACATCCTCTACCTTCAACATGTCACTGCTATGCCTCAGAGGCTCGCGCACGTCCATGTGTCACCTGCTTTTAGAAAATATTCCTGGGGAAAAGAGGCCGGCCTCATTGTCCTGAGCCCCACGTCCTACATCCTTGTACGGGTGACATAATAGAAGCGGACACAGGTGTCAAAGACAAGGCCTAGAGCCATTTTATTTAACACAAACCCCTGACGTCTGAGGCCCAGGCAATCCCGCTAGAGAAGGTCTACTTAGCAGAAGTGAGCAATGCTCCGGGCTCCAGTGCATACTATGACCACCACAGAGCCTGGAATAAGGGAAGGTGCCCCTCTGCACAAAATCGCCTTGAGTACTACTTGTACATTGACCAAAATAAAACTTCCTGGTTTAAAGTAAAAGTTTCTGGTTGAACTTAACTACAAGGTAAGAGTGATATAATATGCATGAGTAACTATAGTACTGTATATGTGCTTTAGATAATGTTAACCCTATCATCACAGGTAACATACCATCAACATCACAATAATAGGATCTCAAACTAAGTCTCTGCCCCTAGTTCCCCATCAAACATGACTATGAATAACACATTTGATTTGACCAAATCAATCCCAATTAAACAGCTTGAAATGCAACATACAAAGAGAATGTTCCTCTTCGTGTGAGGTACTGTACACAGGAGAGAGAAGCATAAATCAAAGAGCAGGAACGTCATGTAATGCTGAGTGCTGAGTACAGTGAGGAGCTGTTGTCTTACTGTGTCTCGTGAAGTCCCTGCACACCCAGGAGGATCACGTGCCCCCATTTCCCCTCTGGCACACAAACAGGTTTAAAGAGCTCTCCCACTTACCTAGAACAAGGAAAAGGTAGAACAACATAAATGATGCTGCACTGAAACAGTGAATATTTTTTTGTAAAAAAAAATCTGAAATGAGCTTGTCACGCAATAGGTACACCGGAGGCGATTCATTAATTTATAATGTGAAACACTAGGAACTGTTAATGTTGTCACTGTACTACATAAGGACTAAAACCTTAAAGCAAGGATTTAATCTGAACAGCAACCTGAATTCTGTGTTTTGGTTGTAAATTGTAAAGTACATCAGAACGCTATATAAAGTTGATATTACAGTAGAACACACAAGAAAATAACATGGTATACAATTAGTACTTAAAAGGCAATTGAACAATTAGAGTAGGTCTGTTAATGAGTAGATATAAGAAAGAAAGAGAAACAATTTTTTATGACCCATCTTATTTAAAAAGATACATTTACTTGCATACAGATTTCGTAAATATGCACATTCAATGACTTACAAAACTTGCATATTTCAAGTTCAACGACTTACAAAACAGTGTGACATTGAGGCATTCAACCTTCACTGCTTCAGTGAAAGGCAAAGAATACATGCCACTGTGGTTCTCAACAGCTGTTTGGCAAGCACGTTGACAAAAGACAGAGAAAATACTTCATATTTCATCAGAGATTGCCAACCCCCCCCCCCCCCCCTCAATCTCTTAACCTTACAACCTAAAATCAGTCAGCCCAATATAAAGTCAGCCCCATACACAGTACAGCAGTAGCACCATTGAAGGTGTAACCTTTACACAGATAAAGTAGGAGAGAAAAAAGGTATCAGTCATTTACAAAAAGCTTTTGTCAATCGAGTGACCCCATGTGAATTTATAGTCCCCAATTTAGCGTCACATGTAAGCAGAAGTGTGGAGGGGCTTAATAATTCCCAAGAGCCTCAGAGGAAGGTGTAAAACCTTTAAAACATTGATTCAGGCACCAACGCTCAACGCTGTTATTCTAGTAGAGATTAGATGTGCCGGTATCGAAAAGCTCTATCTCACGAATAATGTGAAAAGCCCACAATGTAATCTATTAAAAGGGTTAACCCTGGGGACGTTGCCATCAAAGAGTTCATACAGAGGACAATGTCCAAAAGTGTTCAACATTTAACACACATACACACACTTATAGTGTAACTACACTAACAAAGGTTTGTAGAACACATGTTGTTCCAAACTCAACCCCAAATATAGAGGGAGATGAAAAATGCCAAACAAACACAATGTAACAGAAAGGGAAGCATAGCATAATTGTTTTTGAAAACCCAAACCTGTTGAAATATAAACAAGACTATTGTCTAAACACATTGACCAAGCTCTCTTTCAAAAATGTATGCCTCTATACGGTATGTGAGCGACATAATCTACATTAATAAGAGAGTTGGAGCATCCCCTATCCATTTCAAGTAGGGCTGTCCCAGACTAAAAAAAAAAAAACTCTTGGTCGACCGAGGGTTGTCTGTTCTTTCGACCAATCGATTGGTTTAAATTTTACAATGTGTATTTTTCCATATATAGACACACCCTGTTTGGATAAGATCAACGATGTGTAGGCTACTGAGCTTGTCTGATGCTTTAAGCACTGCAATTAAAAATGAAGACACAAATTACTAAAGAGGGAGCAAGAGATCAATATAGCCTAACCAGAAGAAAAAAAAACTGATCCTGACTCCTCCTTCCATTGCCCACTGCTGCTGTCCTTCGCAGATTCTGCCATTACTCTCCCAAAGCTGCCGGTAGAGGCTGCACCAGCGGTCGGTAACCTTTTCCATTTGGAGTGCCAAGTTATCGTACCATTTCTACTGATTTGTGTGCCAGTTATAAATTTCATATGCACATTTTTGTAGAAGAGTTTCCTTTTTATTAATAATAAAGTCTTCATATCTGAAAATCAGTGGCATGTTTAATCAAAATTCTATCTAAATGAAAATGATAGAAATCTAAAAGTAACTTCTATTGCCATTGCCAACATGTAAAAATAGCCTACATAAAGACAACAAATAAAAACATTGCAGCCTGCAGGTAGAAAATATCCTGATAAAAATAAATACCCTATACATCACATTGGCTATGCATGGCCTGTCTGCAGGGAACTTGAACCATTGTATCAATGGTTAACATGGCCCCAAGCTGATACTAGCAAACACACAACATTGTATAATATATTCTGGGCCCTCAAGAGTTTACAGCTCCAGTGAGCTCCAGAAAGACACAGCTGTAGGCTATTTGTGCAACAGATAAGAAGTAATCAGGTAGGCATATTTTAGGAGGTTTCCACCGAACCAGAGCATGACATTTTTTTCCCTTTCATGCTGAGTAGTTATTAAAAGGGAGAGAACAGGAAAGATTTTCCAAATAGGCTTCATTGAGGAACTGTTCTTATTCTCAATGGATGTAAAAACAGACTTTGTTTACTTGCTGTTTCAGGCAAATAAAAAAATACTTTGAGAAGCTCCACAGTGATGGTGAGTTAAGACACGATCGTATAAGAGTTTCTGCTTTGAAGGAAAATGTTAACTATAAAATGACTAGACAGAAAGCTGCAGGCCCCATGGACTCTCAGGGTCCCATGGACTCTCAGGGTCCCATGGACTCTCAGGGTCCCATGGACTCTCATATATTGTGGGTGAGGCGGAGGTGGTGGATGGGTTATCCCAGGAAGATGATAGCATCAAATTGACATTTTTATAGGCCTACATTTGCGTGCAGGCCAGGTAGCCTAACCCTACTTCTATGGGTAATCATGTGTGTGTGTCCTTACTCAAGATTGACAGGAACGCTCCAAACAAAATATGTTTAATAAATTGACAACTTGTAAATGGAATTAAATACACCAGAACTTTTTTCCTCACAAGTGTAGCCAAGGTTTTGCGCTTTGCAAACAACGTGTCCACTCCTACAATGACAACGGTAAGCCTGTAATAATTATATATTGAATACATTAACAGAAATTACCATAACCAAACAAACATTGTATATTAGAAATGATGGGAATTAACGGCAGGCTAAATGTACTACTGGTGATACTGGTGTACCATCCAGCGGCTTCCACAATGGATTAGTCCACTCAGAAAGGCTTGAATCAGATAGGTATCTCGTGTGGAAAAAATGTATATATTTTCATATACTTGCCACTGCTCGACTAAAAAAAACAGCCTATCGACCAAACAATCGACCAGTCGACTAAATTTAATTTCAAGCCATTCCATTATTCAAACCCAGAGTTGATACTTTTGCAATCTTAGGCAGAAATCTATTGTTTCCAGAAGACATTTTTATTTTGGACCTTCATTTGAATTTCAAATGACTTTGGCTGGCAGGTATCCTGGACATTTTCTCTCATTCCCCTTCCATTTTCATCTATGCATTGTCAGAAAGAGGGTTGACGTACTGACTGCTAAGTAGGAACAGACACAGGAGCCAAATGTAAATGAGCTCGCTGGGAAAAAATTGAGTGGAGTGACTATATCCCAACTGCATTCTTTCACAACATGACTACAGATCCATTTCTGCTGACAGAAATATATAACTAAGTCTCTGTAAATGAAATGCATAATTGAGTGGCAGAACAAACCCTTCTATTTGAAATGTTCTATTTGTGTATCACACTTTAATATTCCATTAGGATCTGTGATTCTCTATGACACCACAACAATGACAACCTGGAAGCGATGCATTTGGCGACTTATTATCCACCTATCAAGACAGCAAAAGCGTTCCATATCAATTTCAAGTAATAACAGAAAATGATAACAGAAAATGGCATAAATGTACCCAAACAAAAGCATATTTGTTTGTTATGTACCTTAGGGACCATGCTACAAAAATACTTCAACTTACATGTGAGAGAGTTATTTAGCACTATGTCATATTCAGTACAATCTAGACAGCAAACAGACCTTTCAAAGAAGTTGTTAAGAATGTGTCAATGGAAATATAGAGGACAACATCATATGGATTCTGGGCCCTGCCCAAGCCAGCCATCTACAGTAAGTGCTATGTGCAGTAAACCACAGCTATCTGATCTGAGATCGCCAACCTTGCTCTCACTGAATACAAAATTAGCAAAAAGTATAGAAATATATTTTCTTGCCTAAAGGTGGTAGTGATGATGATCACTGAGAATTTGAGTGCCCAGCTTGCCTCTGCTTCCCTTGCGTCATTAGGACTGCATTATTAGGAAAACTCAACTATGCAATATGCCATCCACTCCAATGAGCATAACCATTTGCTGACACACAATTCCTTTAGCAGATGAGTCATGAACCGCCCAAATCAAACTCTTCAGCAGTTTCCAAATAAGACCGTAAAATGCAATTTTTCTGCCCACTCACTGCAGCAATTACATGGAAAGCGGTCCCTGAAATGTAGACGGTCTGCTTGGATTCTAGAGGAGTCCAAGGCCATTGAATGTTAGCGTTCAAATTAGGATTTTTTTTTTAATACACTCACCTGACAGTTTGTTAGGTACACCACCCCATTTACGAAAATGGATCTCTCCTACAGACAGTCAGTCACGTGGCCGTGGCTTGCTATATACAGCCGGCAGACAGGCATCAAGGCATTCAGTTACTGTGCTACTCAATGTTAGAATGGGCAAAACGAATGACCTAAGCAACTTTAAATGTGGTATGATCGTCGGAGCCAGGCTCGCTGGATCCAGTATCCCAGAAACAGCCACACTCCTGGGCTTTTCACACACGAGAGTGTCTCAGGCTTACAGAGAATGGTGCGACACAGAAAAAACATCCAGTCAACGGCAGCTAACAGGCGGGCCACAAACAGACAAATAATGCCGCCGTACATCAGTGGTGTACAGAACAGCATCTCAGAACACACAACTCGTTGATCCTTGCCCCGAATGGGCTATTGCAGCTGGCAACCACACCAGTTTCCACTCCTATCAGTTAGAAGAAGCGGCTCCAATGGGCAAGTGATCACCAACACTGGACAATTGAGGAGTGGAAAAACATCACCTGGAATATGACAGCAAGTTCAGTTAACTTGAGTTGCCTGCGTAGTCCCCGGACCTCAACCCATTAAAGCATCTTTGGGATGAGATGGAATGGGCTGTTCGCAGCTTGAATGTACAGCTGTCCAATCTACAGCAACTGTGTGATGCCATCGCGTTTACCATGGACCATCGTCCCTGTGGAACGTTTCCGACACTTTGTAGAGTCCCCCGAATAATTAAAGGCTGTTTTGGATGCAGAGAGGGATCCGACCCGGTGTGTGTGAACTGTCCGGTGAGTGTATATGGTACATGTATACCAACTTGAGACTTTCTGATAAATTCTGACATTCTAGATTGATAGGACGAAATATACAGTACCAGTCAAAAGTTTGGAGACACTACTACATTTTTCTTTGTTTGACTATTTTCTACATTGCAGAATAAGACATCAAAACTATGGAATAACATATGGAATCATGTAGTAACCAAAAAAAGTGTTAAACAAATCTAAATATATTTTATATTTGAGATTCTTCAAAGTAACCACCCTTTTCCTTGATGACAGCTTTGCACACTCTTGGCATTCTCTCAACCAGCTTCACCTGGAATGCTTTTCAAACAGTCTTGAAGGAGTTCCCACATTGTCACGGTCGTCCTCCTCTTCTTCTGAAGAGGAGAGGCGAAAAGAATCAAAGGACCAATATGCGGCGTGGTAAGTGTCCATGGTAAATCTTTAATAAAGAAAGTACTGAACACTGAAAACTATACAAAACCAGTAAACAAAATAACAACCATGAAGCTAATGCGAGCTGCGCTGAAACAAGCCATCACCATAGACAATCACCCACAAACAAACAGTGCAACCCAGGCTACCTAAGTATGATTCTCAATCAGAGACAACTAATGACACCTGCCTCTGATTGAGAACCATACTAGGCTGAAACATAGAAATCCCCAAATCATAGAAAATCAAACATAGACTGCACACCCAACTCACACCCTGACCATACTAACTAAATACAAAAACAAAGGAAATAAAGGTCAGAACGTGACACACATATGCTGTTGGCTGCTTTTTGTTCACTCTGCAGTCCAACTCATCCCAAACCATCTCAATTGGTTTGAGGTTGGGTAATTGTGAAGGCCAGGTCATATGATGCAGCACTCCATCACTCTCCTTCTTGGTCAAATAGCCCTTACACAGCCTGGACGTGTGTTTTGGGTCCTTGTCCTGTTGAAAAACAAATTAAAGTCCCACTAAGCCCAAACCAGATTGGATGGCGTATCGCTGCAGAATACTGTGGTAGCCATGCTGGTTAAGTGTGCCTTGAATTCTAAATAAATCAAGGACAGTGTCACCAGCAAAGCTCCCCCACACATCACACCTCCTCCATGCTTCACGGTGGGAATGACACATGCTGAGATCATTCACCTACTCCGCGTCACACGAAGACACATCGGTTGGAACCAAAAGTAGCAAAGGACCAAAGGAGAGATTTCCACCGGTCTAATGTCCATTGCTCATGTTTCTTGGCCCAAGCAAGTCTCTTTTTCTTATTGGTGTAATTCAGTCATGGTTTCTTTGCAGCAATTCAACCATGAAGGCCTGAGTCATGCAAAGCTCTCATCAAGGCAAAGGGTGGCTACTTTGAAGAATCTAAAATATAAATGTTTAACACCTTTTTGGTTAATACATGATGTGTTATTTCATAGTTTGATGTCTTCACTATTAATCTACAATGTAGAACATGGTAAAAAATAAAGAAAAACCCTGAAATGAGTAGGTGTGTCCAAACTTTTGATTGGCACAGTACATTTTCCTGTTTTTAAATGGTGATACTGAATGTAACGTTTTTGTTTGATCTGATGGAAGTAAGTCAGTGAATAAGTATTTTGGCATTGTGCACTTTACTTTAAAGTTGTATTTTATTTAATTGGGCAGGTGATTTTGAGTGAGCACATGCCAACAACTAGAGAGGATTAAGATAGCATAGAAATGGTGGTAAAGCTTGCTGATGATAATGCTTGAGAGTGTTCCCAGCAGAGTATGTGAGCGGAGCAGGGAGCAGAGCAGGGAGCGGAGCATGGGGTGAGTTTCCCAAAGGCTGGAAGGTGGCCTTCTCGCCCGCTCAAATTTCACTCCAGTAGTGCTCCAGTAGCGCTCACTTCACAAGTTCAGGGCATGCCCGGCCAGCATGCATTTGCAGACTACTTGTGTGCTGCTATAGCCCATTGCTTTAGATACTGTCATCTAGTATGCTAAATATTTTCATAATGTCACACCTTATCCCGCTCTTCCCCCCCTTGCGCTCTCGCCTGAGGGCGCCAGGCTCCCCAGCATTGGGCACTCCTGCCATCATCATTACGCACACCTGCCTTCCCCCCGTCACGCGCATCAGCGATTATCGGACTCACCTGTCATTTCCTTCCCTATATCTGTCTGGTTCCCCGCTCTGTTCCCTGCTTCTGCATTAATTGTCGTTTGTTGTTAGTTCACCCGTGTGCTGACACTGTTCCTGTCTTGTTCCCTGTCTGTTCCATATTAAATGCTGACTCCCCATACCTGCTTCTCTACTCCAGCGTCGGTCCTTACAAAAAAAGAAACTGATAAAAAACATAATTGAAAAAGGGGTTACCTACAAAGATGAGGATGACCAAGAGGAAGAGAGGAAGTGCAGTGATGTAGTGTCCACAACTAAAGAATCATTGTGGAATCTGAAAAGACAGGTATCATGAAAACATGGTGTACTTTCTACGTGCACATGCTAACAGAAAGGAATGAGGTGGGTAGCTAGCTAAGTGTGTCATTGTAGCAAAGTATTTATAAACTAAACATCAGTTGTCTTAAAAGTTTAGTTCATTTTCATTCTATTACTGTAGTCCATCTATACAAAAGGCTATCATTGATTTTGGCCCAATGGGCAGGGCATATTAACTCTTGCAAGAAGCTTTCCATTTTGACAGTGTTATTTTACCAAGGCAGCAGCTACTCTTCCTGGGGTCTGGCAAAATTACGGCAGTTATACAATTTTAAAAACATTACAATACATTACAGAATTCACAACACACTTAGTGTGTGCCCTCAGGCCCATACTCCACTACCACACATCTACAATGCAAAGTCCATGTGTACATTGAGTATGTTATTATGTGTGTGTATGCACGTGTCTGTGCCTATGTTTGTGTTACTTCACAGTCCCCGCTGTTCCATAAGGTGTATTTTTACCTGCTTTTTAAATCTGATTCTACTGCTTGCATCAGTGACCTGATGTGGAATAGAGTTCCATGTAGTCATGGCTCTATGTAGTACTGTGCGCCTCCCATCGTCTGTTATGGGCTTGGGGACTGTGAAGAGACCTCTGGTGGCATGTCTTGTGGGGTATGCATGGGTTTCCGAGTATTTTAAACAGACAGCTCGGTACCTTCAGCTTGTCAACACTTCTTACAAAAACAAGTAATGAGGAATTCAATCTCTCCTCCACTTTGAGCCAGGAGAGATTGACATGCATGTCATTAATGTTAGCTCTCTGTGTACTTTTAAGGGCCAGCCATGCTGCCCTGTTCTGAGCCAACTGCAAAAGTCCCTCTGTGGCACTTGACCACACGACTGAACAGTAGTCCAGGTGCGACAAAACCAGAGCCTGTAGGACCTGCCTTGTTGATAGTGTTGTTAAGAAGGCAGAGTAATGCTTTATTATGGACAGACTTCTCCCTATCTTAGCTACTGTTGTATCAATATGTTTTGACCATGACAGTTTACAATCCAGGGTTACTCCAAGCAGTTTAGTCACATCAATTTGCTACATTTCCACATTAATCATTATGAGATGTAGTTGAGGTTTAGGGTTTAGTAAATTATTTGTCCCAAATACAATGCTTTAAGTTTTTTTCCAATATTTAGAACTTACTTATTCCTAGCACCCCATTCCAAAACTAACTGCAGGTCTTTGTTAAATGTTGCAGTCATTTCAGTCGCTGTAGTAGCTGACGTGTATAGTGTTGAGTCATCCGCATACATAGACACACTGGCCTTACTCAAAGCCAGTGGCATGTCATAAGTAAAGATAGAAGAAAGCAAGGGGCCTAAACAGCTACCCCGGGGAATTCCTGCTTCTACCTGGATTATGTTTGAGAGGCTTCCATTAAAGAACACCCTCTGTGTTCTGTTAGACAAGTAACTCTTTATCCACATTATAGCAGGGGTGTAAAGCCAAAACACATACGTTTTTCCAGTAGCAGACTATGATCGATAATATCAAAAGCTGCACTGAAGTCTAACAAGAAAGCCCCCACAATAATTGTATCATCAATTTCTCTCAGCCAATCATCAGTAATTTGTGTAAGCGCCGTGCTTGTTGAGTGTTCTTCCCTATATGAAAGTCTGTTGTCAATTTGTTTTTACTGTAAAACATTTTCCAGAAGATTACTAAGGGTTGGTAACAAGCTGATTGGTCGCTATTTGAGCCAGTAAAGGGGGCTTTACTATTCTTGGGTAGCAGAATGACTTTAGCTTCCCTCCAGGCCTGAGGGAACACACTTTCTAGTAGGCTTAAATTGAAGATGTGGCAATATCGTCCGATATTACACTCAGTCATTTTCCTTCCAGATTGTAAGACCCCGGTGGCTTGTCATTGTTGATAGACAACAATATTTTTTTAACCTCTTTCACACTGACTTTATGGAATTCAATAGTAAAATTCTTGTCTTTTATAATTTGGTCAGATATACTTGAATGTGTAGTGTCAGCGTTTGTTGATGGCATGTCATCCCTAAGTTTGTTTATCTTGCCAATGAAAAGTAAATTAAAGTAGTTTGCAATATTAGTGGGTTTTGTGATAAATGAGTCATCTGATTCAATGAATGATGGAGCCGAGTTGACTTTTTATTCCAAAATTGTAATTTAAGGTGTTCCAAACTTTTTACAATTTATCTTTGTTTCATAGTATAGTTTCTTTAAAATTGTATTAAGCTTAGTCACACAATTTCTTAATTTGCAGTACGTTTGTGTCACACCCTGGCCATAAAGAGGCTTTAATTCTCTATTTTGGTTAGGGCAGGGTGTGACTAGGGTGGGCATTCTTTTTTCTATGTTTTTGTATTTCTTTGTTTTTGGCCGGGTATGGTTCTCAATCAGGGACAGCAGTCTATCGTTGTCTGTGATTGGGAACCATACTTAGGTAGCTCTTGCCTACATGGGTTTTGTGGGTAGTTGTTTTCTGTATTGTTAGTTTCCTTACAGAACTGTTTGTTTTCCTCTTTGTGATTTTTTGTTCTAGTGTTCTGATTTTAATAAAATATCATGAACACGTCTCACGCTACGCTTTGGTCCAGTCATTCACAGGAAGAGGATCGTTACAGTTTGCCAATCAGTTGGGCTGCCAGACTTATTTGCCATACCTTTTGCCTCATCCCTCTCAACCATACAATTTTTCAATTTCTCAATTAATCCAAGGGGATTTAACAGTTTTTACAATTATTTTCTTAGTGGGTGCGTGCTTATTAGTAACTGGAATAAGCAATTTCATAAATGTGTCAAGTGCAGTGTCTGGTTGTTCCTCATTACACTCCACAGACCAGCAAATATTCTTTACACCATCAATATATGAATCCCTTGTCACACCCTGATCTGTTTCACCTGTTATTGTCTCTACCTCCTCCAGGTGTTGCTTGCTTTCCCCAGTGTATTTATCCCTGTGTTTCCTGTCTCTTTGTGCCAGTTCGTCTTGTAAGTTAAGTCAACTATCGTTTTTCCCCGTACTGCTGCCTTTGCTATTCTCCTTTTTCTAGTCATCCCAGTTTTGACCCTTGCCTGTTCTGGTCTCTGTACCCGCCTGCCTGACCATTCTGCCTGCCTTGACCTCAAGCCTGTCTGCCACTCTGCACCTCCTGGACTCTGAACTGGTTTGACCTTTTGCCTGTCCATAACCATTCTCTTGCCTACTCCTTTTTGGATTATTACACATCTTAAACTCCAACCATCTGCCTCTCGCCTTGTGTCATGATATCACCACAAATCTTCTTATACATGATATTAGGCCCTGTGCGTCTCGGTGAGGGGTGTAGGAGTCAGGCGCAGGAGAGCAGGGATGTCTGGGAAGCTTGCTTAATAATATAGTCCACCAATACAAAAATGGCACAGATGAAAATCCAAAAATTACGCTCTGGAACACTCAGAAGCTTGTGCAAACGCACGGAGGAACAAACACAGTTCTGACACTTTACATACACGTGCGTAATAGTGAAAACAACAAACATCAAATACAATCGAGCGCAATACACACAAGTCTAATCCCGCACGAACTAAGGCAGGCAACAGGTACCCTGTATACACACAGAAATAAACGCAAATGAAACCAGGTGTGAAAAGAATCACAGACAAAACAGAAAAGGAAAAAGGGATCGGTGGCGGCTTGTAAACCGGGCGACGCCGACCGCCAAGCGCAGCACGAACAGGGAGAGGAGTTACCTTTGGTAGAAGTCGTGACAGGCTCAGCCTTTGGAACTTTGGTTTTCCTAGATATGGCTATTCAATTGTGATCACTGCATCCTATGGATTTGGATACTGCTTTAAAGCAAATTTCTGCAGCATTAGTAAAGATGTGATCAATAGATGTTGATTTCATTCCTGGTCTGTTTGTAAATACCCTGGTAGGTTACGGACAACCTTAACCAGGTTGCAGGCACTGGTTACATTTTTGAAGTTTTTTCCTGAGTGGGCAGCTTGATGAGAGCCAGTCAATATTTAAAATCACCCAGAAAATATACTTCTCGGTTGATATCACATACAGTATAGCCCTGCTCATATGGGTTTGAGGCCTTTTTCTTATGCTCCGAGTCAAAGATTCTGAAATGTGCTGGAAAATAAAGCTGCTCAATGAACGAAAATAAATCGCTTTTAATGAGACAAGCATGCGATTTAAACACATGTAATATCATTTGAATGAATATTCTTCAAATATGTTTTCAAATTTATTGCTCACCTCACCAAGGATTATTGCGTCTCCGATACTGTGGGGGAGGTGGATTCCTAATCGCTCTGTCACACTTCATTTAGCCTATTAATTAACAACTACTTTCTATACTGGACTGGAAACCAAATGAAGCATTTATGTTGGTTCATTTACAGGTCTGTGCCTATACGAAGGAAGAAAACTGCTCGATAGCTATTTATTTTATTTTTATCCAAACTAAATAAATAATTACGTCAATTATCCATTCAATGAACCAAGAAAATCCTAAATACTCTTTTAGATGAATCATAATGGTTTCCCAGTACAACATGACAGTTTCAATACACATTGATATAATATTAATGTATATATTTGTGTATACAGGGCTCATCTGTAATAAAGGTTAAATAAATCAAATATATTCACCTGACCATTGTTGTGGGAAAACGGTTGAGGACTGAGATGGGAATGTAGAATACAATTCACAAGACAAGAGCTCACCGTGCATTTCCTAAACAATATTGTTGTACATCCACAGGCTTTGGGGTACTTGAAGGAATGTGGAAAAATGCAACATTTTGATTAGGCAGAATGTGTGGACTGACTAACTAATTTAATAATCCAGCTACAGTGGCAAGAAAAAGTATATGAACCCTTTGGAAATACCTGGATTTCTGCATAAATTGGTCATACAATTTGATCTTCATCTAGGTCACAACAATAGACAAACACAGTATGCTTAAACTAATAACACACAAACAATTATACGTTTTCATGTCTTTATTGAACACACCATGTAAACATAAAAAGTATGGACCCTTGGATTTGATAACTGGTTGACCCTCCATTGGCAGCAATAACCTCAACCAAATGTTTTCTGTAGTTTTAGATCAGACCTGCACAACGGTCAGGAGGAATTTGGGACCATTCCTCTTTACAAAACTGTTTCAGTTCAGCAATATTCTTGGGATGTCTGGTGTGAACTGCTCTCTTGAGGTCATGCCACAGCATCTCAATTGGGTTGAAGTCAGGACTATTATCTTCTGTTGAAGCCATTCTGTTGTTGACTTAGTTCTGTGTTTTGGGTCGTTGTCCTGTTGCATCACCCAACTTCTGTTGAGATTCAATTTGCGGACAGATAGCCTTACATTCTCCTGCAAAATGTCTTGATAAACTTGGGAATTCATTTTTGCATCGACGATAGCAAGCTGTCCAGGCCCTGAGGCAGCCCCAAACCATGATGCTCCCTCCACCATACTTTACAGTCGGGATGAGGTTTTGATGTTGGTGTGCTGTGTCTTTTTTTCTCTCCACACATAGTGGTGTGTGTTTCTCCCAAACAACTCAACTGTAGTTTAATCTGTCCACAGAATATTTTGCCAGTAGCGCTGTGGAACATCCAGGTGCAGTTTTGAAAACTTCAGGCGTGCAGCAATGTTTTTTTGGACAGCAGTGGCTTCTTCTGTGGTATCCTCCTATGAACACCATTCTTGTTTAGTGTTTTACTTATCGTAGACTCGTCAACAGAGATGTTAGCATGTTCCAGAGATTTCTGTAAGTCTTTAGCTCACACTCTAGGATTCTTCTTAACCTCATTGAGCATTCAGCGCTGTGCTCTTGCAGTCATCTTTGCAGGACGGCCACTCCTAGAGAGTAGCAACGGTGCTGAACTTTCTCCATTTATAGACAATTTGTCTTACAGTGGACTGATGAACATCAAGGCGTGAAGAGATACCGTTTCCAGCTTTATGCAAGTAAACAATTCTTAATCTTAGGTCTTCTGAGATCTCTTTTGTTCGAGGAATGGCTCACATGAGGCAATGTTTCTTGTGAATAGAAAACTCAAATTTCGTGAGTGTTTTTATAGGGCAAGGCAGCTCTAACCAACATCTCCAATCTGGTCTCATTGATTGGACTCCTGACTCCTGACTCCAATTAGCTTTTGGAGAAGTCATTAGCCTAGGGGTTCACATACTTTTTCCAACCTACACTGTGAATGTTTAAATTATGTATTCAATATAGACAACAAAAATAAAATAATTAGTGTGTTATTAGTTTAAGCACACTATGTTTGTCTATTGTTGTGACTTATATGAAGATCAGATAAAATTTGATGAGCAATTTATGCAGAAATCCAGGTAATTTCAAAAGGGTTAAAACTTTTTTTTGTCACTGTATATTCAAGATAATTACGATTTTAGCATTTAATGACCAACAAAGTTCAAAACAGAGTCTCTTCTTTCTTCTTTGGCCAATAGAATACATCCCTAAGAGACATCATATTACAGTGGCTTGCGAAAGAATAAACCCCCCTTGATATTTTTCCTATTTTGTTGCCTTACAACTTGGAATTAAAATAGATTTGTTGGGGGATTGTATAAATTGATTTACACAACATGCCTACCACTTTGAAGATGCAAGAAATAATACTTCTTTTTTTTACTTGAGCGTGCATAACTATTCACCCCCCAAAGTCAATACTTTGTAGAGCCACCTTTTGCAGCATCTACAGCTACAAGTCTCTTGTAACATCTAGCCACAGGGATTTTTGCCTATTCTTCAAGGCAAAACTGCTCCAGCTCCTTCAAGTTAGATGGGTTCCGCTGATGTACAGCAATCTTTAAGTCATACCACAGATTCTCAATTGGATTGAGGTCTGGGCTTTGACTAGACCATTCCAAGACATTTAAAAGTTTCCCCTTAAACCACTCAAGTGTTGCTTTAGCAGTATGCTTAGGGTCATTGTCCTGCTGGAAGGTGAACCTCCTTACCAGTCTCAAATCTCTGGAAGACTGAAACAGGTTCCCCTCAAGAATTTCCCTGTATTTAGCGCCATCCAACATTCCTTCAATTCTGACAAATTTTCCAGTACCTGCCGATGAATAACATCCCCACAACATGATGCTGCCACCACCATGCTTCACTGTGGGAAGGGTGTTCTCGGGGTGATGAGGTGTTGGGTTTGTGCCAGATATAGTGTTTTCCTTGATGGCCAAAAAGCTCAATTTTAGTTTCATCTGACCAGATTACCTTCTTCTATATGTTTCGGGAGTCTCCCACATGCCCTTTGGTGAACACCAAACATGTTTGCTTATTTTTTTCTTTAAGCAATGGCTTTTTTTCTGGCCACTCTTCCGTAAAGCCCAGGTCTGTGGAGTGTACGTCTTAAAGTGGTCCTATGGACAGATACTCCAATCTCTGCTGTGGAGCTTTGCAACTCCTTCAGGGTTATCTTGTCTCTTTGTTGCTTCTCTGATTAATGCCCTTCTTGCCTGGTCCGTGGGTTTTGGTGGATGGCCTTCAGTTGGCAGGTTTGTTGTGGTGCCATATTCTTTCCATTGTTTAATAATGGATTTAATGGTGCTCCGTGGGATGTTCAAAGTTTCAGATTTTTTTTAATAACCCAACCCTGATCTGTACTTCTCCACAACTTTGTCCCTGACCTGTTTGGAGAGCTCCTTGGACTTTATGGTACAGCTTGCTTGGTGGTACCCCTTGCTTAGTGGTGTTGCAGACTCTGGGGCCTTTCAGAACAGGTGTATATATACTGAGATCGTGTGACATTTAGATTGCACATAGGTGGACTTTATTTAACTGATTATGTGACTTCTGAAGGTAATTGGTTGCACCAGATCTTATTTAGGGGCTTCATAGCAAAGGGGGTGAATACACTTTTCAGTTTTATATTTTTTTAGAATTTTTTGAAACAAGTAATTTTTTCACTTCACCAATTTGGACAATTTTGTGTATGTCCATTACATGAAATCCAATTAAGAATCCATTTAAATTACAGGTTGTAATGCAACAAAATAGGAAGAACGCCAAGAGGAATACTTTTGCAAGGCACTGTATTTCACATGTCATGAGCCATCATGTATCAGTGCTACAGAATCCCAGCATCCCTTGCCAAAGCCAAAAAAGCTAACTTGACAAGTGTGTGGTCAGGTCTAAGCCAACATTAGTACAATGTATGCCTGCTATGGTAAGAGGACTCTGGCAGAAGAAAACCCTGTCGAATGTTTCTCCAAACATGACTGAGCAATGCAGCCAATCTCAGAGATATTTTTATGAAATCAAATTACATTTTATTTGTCACATGCTCCGAATAGAACAGATGTAGACCTTACCGTGAAATGCTTACTTACAAGCCCTTAACCAACAATTTAATTCAAGAAATAGAGTTAAGAAAATATTTACTAAATAAAAGAAAGTAAAATATTTCATAAAAAGTAACGTAGCAATACCGAGGCTATATACAGGGGGTACCGGTACCGAGTCAATGTGCGGGGATACAGGTTGGTCGAGGTCATTTCTACATGAAAGCAGGGGTAAAGTGACTATGCATAGATAATAAAAAGCGAGTAGCAGCAGTGTAAAAACAAATAGTCCTGAGCTACAGTAGCCCTGGCAGCAGCAGGGAAGAGAGACCTCTCCATCTCCATTCCTTTTTCATCATCAGACATTTCTATTTCCTATTCCAGGAGGGCCTCCTCGGTGACAAAGCTGGGAATCAATGGACAGGGGCTTCCTTTCTCTCGGTAAATGCCAAATCACTGCGGCTGAGCCGGAGAGGCTATTGTGTATTGAGTGGGCAGGCACTATTTACAGTCAGACTGAGACAAGACGAAATGTGGAGATGGAGAATACAGAAGGCTCTTACGAGGCTGGGGGACAATTATTCAAAGGCTTGTCAAAACGACTAACCGCTACATGCAACAAATGTGTTTACTCATGTGCCGTATGAGTTGCATTGTGGTCTAAGTTATCACACCCTTGCATTTCTCCCTGTCCTTTGTTTTCCAAACCAACGATCCCCACTGTGAAATATATCCAAAGACACAGCCAATTCCACTGAAAGGTAAGATACTATCAGGGTTTTGTTATTTGAAATCTTGACTGTTTTGAACACAGACTCATCTCTGGTGGCTCTAATGATTTAGGCATGCTCTTTCTTTTGCTTACATATGCATGCACTTGGATAAACTCCTGAGGCTCAGAAGCCAATCTACTGCTTCAAGCCCTATGACTTGATTGATTAGATCTTCGCTAAATAAACAACCTTATCCATCAGTAAGAGGTGTAAAAAGCAATTATGCATGTCTGTCTACAAATAACTCCCGCTTAACAAACACTATATTGTTTCTAAGACAATGAGAGAAGTAAAGCAACATAGAGATAGTAGAAAACAACTCGCCCTGAGTTTATATTGAACAAAGAAAGAACAAGGACATGCCATACTAGTTAGAAAAAGATCAGCACAAAAGCAGAGGAACTTTTCAAAAAGGCTTAGCATTTGTCAACCTTGAGAGGCTGAAAGGGATACTTCAAGATTTTGGCAATGACTAGTGGATACCATTTTTATGTCTTTATGCAGTTTGAAGGAAGTTTTTAAACTAGCGTTAGCACAAAGACTGGGAGTCTATGGTAACTCCTAGCATGCTAGTAGATACCATAGATTTCCAGTCAATGCGCTAATGCTATTTACCATTGGCTCGCAAAACTAGATACCTCTAAGTTCCTTCATACTGAATGCAGAGACATAACAATGGTATCCATGAGTTTCTGACTTTTGGGAAGTAGATAAAGGGCTTCATTGCCAAAATCCCAAAGTATCCCTTTAATGAAAAAAAATAGACCTGAATCACCTTACCCCTGGAGAGTAGTTGTAAAGCATATGTCAAACTCATTCCACGGAAGGCCTTGTGTCTGCAGGTTTTTGTTCCACCCTTGTACTTGATTGATTAATTAAGATCACTAAGTAGTAAGGAACTCCCCCCACATGGTTGACTTGGTCTGAATTGAAAGGAGAAAAAACAACAAACCTGCCGACACTCGATCCTCCGTGGAATGAGTTTTGACACCCCTGTTGTGAAGCATTTATAGATTTAAACAAGATTAAGCAATATCTTTAAGACTCGAATAGCTATTAAAGACTAATATTAGCTCTGAATTGAGATATCCATATGGACACAGATACTAGACAGCATATCTACAGTTTATTAGGTACACCCATCTAGTACCGGGTCGGACCCCCCTTCTCCTCCAGAACAGCCTGAATTCTTAGGGCAAGGTGTGGCATTCAAAAGTTGCTCAGTTGGTATCAAGGGACCTAACCCAGCTGGTACCATTGACACAAGGCAGAATGGGGCCATGGACTCATGCTGCTTACTCCAATTCCTGATTCTGCCATCAGCATGATGTAAAAGGAACCACGATTCGTCAGACCAGGCAATGTTTTTCCACTCCTCAATTGTCCAGTGTTGGTGATCCCTCACTCACTGGAGCCGCTTTTTCTTGTTTTTAGCTGATAGGAGTGGAACCCGGGGTGGTCGTCTGCTGCAATAGCCCATCCATGACAAGGAACGATGAGTTGTGCATTCCGAGATGCCGTTCTGCACACCACTATTGTACTGCACCGTCATTTGCCTGTTTGTGGCCCGCCTTTTAGCTTGCACGATTCTTGCCGTTCTTCTTCAATCTCTCTCATCAACAAGCTGTTTTTGCCCACAGGACTGGCTCTGACTGGATGTTTTTGTTTATTGCACCATTCTCTGTAAACCCTAGATGCCGGACGTTTCTAAAATACTGGAACCGGTGCGCCTGGCTGCTTAGGTCACTTGATTTGCCCATTCTAACATTCAATCGAACAGTAACTGGATGCCTGTCTACCTGATTTATATAGGAAGCTGCAGCCACATGACCTACTGTCCATAGGAGCGAATCATTTTTGAGAACATGGTGGTGTACCTAATAAACTGACCATTTAGTGTATAACAGACACAACATCAGGGTAAATCTATAAGTTCATGATGCCTGGTAGTTTGGATAAATAACAAAAATGTATTAAATTGTGATTCACATTTTCAAACAGTCCATTTACATTTTCCAATGGGGCTATACATTTGGGTGATGTTTTTTTCTCACCTGAGTAGCTTCGTTTCACTGCCAAGAATAAAATGAAACCAGTTAGTGTTCAGCGAAATAACAACACAAAGTCAAATACAGGCAGGATATATTCTGAAACAATTACTGCTTTGCATACAAGCCAGTGAATTCTATGCGTTACAGCTGGATGAGTCAACCGACAAGGCGGGCCTGGCACAGCTCCTGGTATATGTCCGTTACGTTTATGGGGGTCAATTAAGGAAGACATCCTCTTCTGGAAACGAGGACAACAGGAAAGGATATTTTTAAAGTACTGAACAGCTTTGTGACGTCCATCAGCTTTGCAGTATTTAGTTTTTTTATGTAGTATTTCTTACATTGTTAGCCCAGTAAATCTGAAGTGTTATTACATACAGCCGGGAAGAGCTATTGGATATCAGAGAGACGTCAACTTACCAGCACTACGACCAGGAATTTTACAAGCATTTCGCTACACTCACAATAAAATCTGCTAACCATGTGACCAATAACATTATGATTTGATTTGAAATGGACTTTGGTGGTCAAGATGTGTTGGTATCTGTACTGATGGCGCAAAAGCCATGGCAGGGAGACATAGTGGAGTGGTAACGCGCGTGCAAGCAGTTGCTCCCGATGCCAATTGGGTACACTGCAGCATCCACCGAGAGGCTCTTGCTGCCAAGGGAATACCTGACAGCTTGAATGATGTTTTGGACACTACAGTGAAAATGGTTAACTTTGTTAAAGCAACGCACCTCAACTCTTGTATTTTCTGCATTATGCAACAATATTTTACAATATTTCATCCAATAGACTCCCATTCCGAGCGACACACAGAAGCATCCAGGGTCAATGCCCTGCTCAAGTGCACGTTGACAGATCTCCCACCAGGCCAAAAAACGTGAATCCGAACCCTCCAAGATCCCCCCACAGTTCCCCAACAGCTAACCTGTCTGCCTGTGATCATGGTTTCCCTGACATTACTATCTACATTGACGCCCTCTGAGCATTGGGAGATTAATGACCACATTATTGGCATTAATTTTGACACTACTCACTATAAACCATTTTGACATTTAGTGGCACACAAGACCCTGTGAATCCCTACATTTCTGCCATAAAGATTAAAGGACACACACCAAAAATTAACGAATAGGATAATCTGGGGCAAGCTCTGCAATTGTAGCGAAAAATACAACCACCAGCTTGACAGGATTTCAAAAGGAATCATCACCTGCGCTGGTAAAGCTGTTCTTCTGTGTGTTTCCTGACTGACTTGGGTCATGGGACCAAAGACAACATGGCTTACATGGCTGCTCAACTAGAAATGAGGCCCGCTCAGTCACCCATGCGATCCCGAGTTTGGCAGCTGACACATTTGTACTTACCTGTGAGTTGCTGAGCAAGACAGCGTTCCCCCAGGATGTGTTCATCAGGGAGCCTGGGAAGTGTGTAGTTCATGATTTGGACAAAAGGCAAGGGGACAGAGCCCTTACATAAAGCTCTGTGGCCCAGAACAGAGAACACAAAGAGAGCAGGAGTATTTAATAACGTTGTACAATTTTCTGGTGTAATAATTATTGATTACACACTCCCATAGCCAGGACGGCTGGCTAAAAGGGTTGACTTGTATTTCACAAGATTAAATTAAAAGGCTCACACAAAAGGAAGCCGCCTCATCCAGAACTCGGGAAAATTGAGGCAGTCAAGGAAACATGGAGCCAAACAAATCTGTTATGTTAATGTGATTCTGTAGCTGATGTCCCAACAGTGAAAGGCTTTTGCAGATGTGTTGACACCACAATCAGCTGGGCAATTAAAGACTAAATTATCACTGATTTATGCATGCATGTTTGGGGACCCTATTAAAAGTGTTGGTGAATAAATTATTCGCAACTTCACCAATGCTATTAAAAGCTGGCTCATTTATTGCAGGCAGGCGAGGTTGGTCAACAGTCCTGGATGTTGGGTTGACCAACACACTAGCCTACAGAATGTTTTATTCTCTTATTCATTTGCCATGCTACTCTACATTGCCGTGGACTAATCATACACATTTTTACAGAAAGCTTGAATAAACATTATTTTCTTGGCATCAGCCCCATTGCCTGGAAATATGTCTCCCAAAGTATTTGTGTTCATATACGACATGAAATGTGTGTAGCCAACAGACAGATGCACAATTTTTACTGGCTTTATTACAACCATTCAGTCCGCTGCTGTATATCCTTATGTAATTACTGCACTTTACCGTTAATTTTCTATGGAAAGTGGTCGTCTCCTGAACAAATGTTATTTTGTCATGGTTTTGCCAGGCAGACCTGACGCTGGAACTTCAACTCATCTACCCCATGGAGATTAGCACGGCCCATTCTAGGACTATTGTAATCGGTTTGCCATACAGGCTCTTTATCATGCCGGAGGAGAGCATTAACACCTGTGCAGTGTAGTCTGGGCCTCAGCCCCTGTACCAGCCCAGCTCCACTTTAATTCACACCTCATGGGGGGAGAACTAATGAAGAGGGAGAAAATGCAAAAAAAAGGTTGCACACTGTTAAGGCAAGCTGACCGGTTCAGGTGAATTAATCAACCCACCACTATACTGGACACAGAACTGCTAGTGCGGAGCGGTGAAGTGCTGATTTGAACTCCTCACATGCACTTTGTAATTATCTTAGTAGAGAGCTTTGACAGCAGGTTAGGTTGGGAATAAATTAGTGTTTTCTGCGTCATTATTATAACTATTTTATAGTTATATCATTATTATAACTATTGAAAGTTGGAGCAGTAGTTAGTAGCAAGATTTAGTTATAAAAAAAACAGGCAAATTCATTATATACTTTCTCTACGGGATGGGTGTCCCTAAACCGCGCTAATGTGACTAAAATGGCGACGTATACAACAGCCAACTTTCTGGGACATAGACATAACTTACATGGGCAAAAAAAAATTATACACACAGAAAACTGTGTGTATTGGTACACACTGCAGTGTTGCAGCTCTTAAAACAAACCAGATGCCAGGCACCTACAACCACAACCCATTCAAAGGCACTTCAATCTTTTGTCTTGCCTGTTCACCCTCTGAATGGCACACATGTCCATGTCTCAATTATCTCAGGGCTTGAAAATCCTTCTTTAACCTGTCTCCACACCTTCATCTACACTGACTGAAGTGGATTTAACAACTGACATCAATAAGGGATCGTAGCTTTCAGCTGGATTCACCTGGTCAGCCTATGTAATGGAAAGAGCCGGTGTCCGTAATGTTTTGTACACGGTTAGAACCTTTCACTTGGTGATACTGCAAGGGTGACATATTCAACTATTACAATGCACACCAAAAGTAGGCTGCCTCACTTGCATCTTAGGTGAAATGAACCACTGCAAGCTTGAATTTTAATTGCCTTTGTGTCAATTGTATACGTGACACAAATAAGAGAAAACATTAAGAGATAAAGAAACACCCTAAGATAACACCATGCAGACTTATTTCCCAACAATGAACTCAGAGACTGTGGGACTCAATGAAAGCATCCACCAACATGAGTATCACTAACATGCCAGCAGATATGACAGCTGCCACTGAAAATGTTGCAGATGACTGTGAAGTTAGACTGGAAACTGATCCGAAAGATTTAAAGTTCTTAAGTATAGAGGCCAGTGCACAGAACTAGAATGAGGAGATTGTATTCATATGGTCCAGCAGCCCTGATGACCTGTGGTGCCTTATGTTCCAGATGAATCTTTACATACTGTACTGTCTCACCACTATGGAAAATGTCATCATTACACTGGTTCCTGAAAAACTTAGCCCAACAGATAAGTTGATATGTAGACCTGTTGCAATGACTTCTATAGTTATGACCGCCTTGTCTTGGAAAGATTGTGATGAGTAATTTCTTCAGACGTATACAACTTGCTGAACCCTTTCCAATGAACTTACAAATGAAGACACCGTAAAGATGATACACTGTTTGGTTTAATAAGACCTAAAATGGCCCATCTGATACACACAGCCATGAAAATGATGGGTGGTAGAAAGCTTTTCTTACAGGCAACATTTCAGGCTATTCCAAAAATATATATTGCTTACCCCTCCCATTCAGGGGACTTGATTCTGAATACTAGCTTCCACCCTTAGGTAAGCACAGCCCCAATTTATATTTATAAATATATCTGTTTTAAATTAACCGCTTATTGTCTGAGAACACACTCTCATTTACAGCAATGACCTGGAGAATAGTTACAGCGGATGAATGAGCCAATTGGAAGCTGGGGATGATTAGGTAACCATGACAGTATGAGGACCAGATTGGAAATTTATCCAGGACACCAGGGTTAACACCCCTACTCTAACAATAAGCACCATGGGATCTTCAGTGACCACGGAGAGTCAGAATACCCATTTGACTTCCTATTTGAAAGTTAGCACCATACACAGGGCAAATGTTCCCAATCACTGCACTGAGATATTTTTTTAGACTAGAGGACAGAATGCCTCCTACTGGCCATCCAACACCAGTTGCATCATCTGGTCTCCCATCCAGGGGCCAACCAGGACCAACCCTGCTGAGCATCATAGGCAAGCCAACAGTGAGCTGCAGGGTGGTATGCTGCTGGCTATAAAGAGTTGAACAGAAACACACAATATGAAAAAATTTTCAATCAAAAATATGAATGCGAATACGATAAATATACAACAAGCTCCTGATTCACAGACTGTATTACAGTGTCTATGCTGTACATACAGTGCCTTGCAAAATAATCCTATTTTGTTGCATTACACCTGTAATTTAAATAGATTTTGGGGGTGATTTCATGTAATGGATATACACAAAATAGTCTAAATTGGTGAAGTGAAATGGAAAAAATTACTTGTTTAAAAGAATTCAAAGAAATATAAAACTGAAAAGTGGTGCGTACATATGTAGTCACCCCCTTTGCTATGAAGTCCCTAAATAAGGTCTGGTGCAACCAATTACCTTCAGAAGTCACATAATCAGTTAAATAAAGTCCACCTGTGTGCAATCTAAATGTCACACGATCTCAGTATATATACACCTGTTCTGAAAGGCCCCAGAGTCTGCAACACCACTAAGCAAGGGCCACCACTAAGCAAGTGGCACCATGAAGACCATGGAGCTCTCCAAACAGGTCAGGGACAAATTTGTGGAGAAGTACAGATCAGGGTTGGGTTATAAAAAAATCTGAAACTTTAAACATCCCACGGAGCACCATTAAATCCATTATAAAAAAAAGGAAAGAATATGGGACCACAACAAACCTGCCAAGAGAGCGCCGCCCACCAAAACTCACAGACCAAGCAAGGAGGGCATTAATCAGAGAGGCAGCAAAGAGACCAAAGAAAACCCTGAAGAAGCTGCAAAGCTCCACAGCGGAGATTGAAGTATCTGTCCATAGGACCACTTTAAGCTGTACACTCCACAGCTTTACGGAAGAGTGGCCAGAAAGAAAAGACATTGCTTAAAGAAACAAATAAGCAAACACGTTTGATGTTCACCAAAAGTCATGTGGGAGACTCCCCAAACATATGAAGGAAGGTACTCTGGTCAGATGAGACTAAAGCTTTTTGGCCATCAATGAAAGCGCTACGTCTGGCGCAAACCCAATTCCTCTCATCACCCCGGAAACACCCTCCCCACAGTGAAGCATGGTGGTGGCAGCATCATGGTGTTTCATCGCCAGGGACTGGGAAACTGGTCAGAATTGAAGGAATGATGGATGGTGCTAAATACGGGTAAATTCTTGAGGGAAACCTGTTTCAGTCTTCCAGAGATTTGAGACTGGGACGGAGGTTCACCTTCTAGCAGGCCAATGACCCTAAGCATACTGCTAAAGCAACACTCGAGTGGTTTAAGGGGAAAAACCCCAGACCTCAATCCACTTGAGAATCTGTGATATGCCATAAAAATTGCTGTACACCAGCGGAACCCATCCAACTTGAAGGAGCTGGAGCAGTTTTGCCTTGAAGAATGGGCAAAATCCCAGTGGCTAGATGTTCCAAGCTTATAAAGACATACGCCAGGAGACTTGCAGCTGTAATTTCTGCAAAAGGTGGCTCTACAAAGTTTTGACTTGGGGGGCTGAATAGTTATGCAAGCTCAAGTTTTCAGTTTTTTTTGTCTTATTCCTTGTTTGCTTAAAAATGTATATATTGTGTAAATCAAATGACACAAACCTCCCCAAACTCCACTCTAATTCCAGGCTGTAAGGCAACAAAATAGGAAAAATGCCAAGGAGGGTGAATACTTACGCAAGCCACTGTATTAATGAGTAAAATGTACATTTAAGTTATTAATCATATAGAAGCCTTGTCTGTAGGCCTACAATACCATTTTGTCCTCAGAGACATTCCTGTTAATATCAACTTATCTTATCTGATCTTACCTCACAACGGCACTACAGATAGCAGTGCCGTTAGCAGTGCCTAATACACTTTAATTTAAGTGTATTAGGATCATCAATATGCTGCTGCGATGGACTAAAAGCAGACCGTGAGATGTATTAGCATAACCCTCGTCCCCTGCCTGGTAATTTATGTGCCTATGAAATTAGACAGCTCCAGCGCCAGGTTCTGAGTTAAATTTGTTATTGTATCTCTCTGCAGCTTTATCTCAGATGATAGATGAATCCACGTCCTCATTACCTCCTTCTGGCTCGCAATCAAGTTGTCCAGTTTTGTCAAGGCTTTTCTCGTGTACTCTGATTGTCCTTTGTAAGCGAACTTGTTGAAAGGAGAAAAGAAAGATGAGAAACCCTCCTGGTAATTAGCTAGCATAGAAAGGGTTCGAGACGGATGGGGGAGAGATCATGTTTGTGGAGGACTCCCTTGGATGTGTGCATTTGAAAAATAAAATGATGATCTTCTCCATGCATAGGATGAAACTTCCTTGCCAGTTGCCATACAAGATTATCTGGAGACAACAAAGATAAATGAACTCAGCGCTCTTTTAACGACTTACAACTTTTCATTTCACTTCTTCTTTGTAATGAAAACATGTTGAAAAAAGCTTACATTTCATCCACAATGGTTTTAGGATTACACAAATTAATATCTCAAAGTATACCCAGGGACATTTGTTTATAATCCATCAGTGACAAAAACATAATTGGATTATAAATGGTGGAATTTATTTGCATATCTTACTTAATTATTAATGTTTATATGTGATGACATGAAGTTAATCTTGGAAACAAATAATATAAGTACTTTACAATCCAAAGACTGCGGTTTTATGTTCACTCTCATCCTACATGTCATTCACACTTGCACAACAAATCAATTAAGTCTGTCTATGACTTTACCTTCAATAGAAGCAAGACACAGACAAGCAAATACCCTGGAAGAATATGACCTCACGTTTATATTCTCTGTAATGAACAAAACAAGCTAAGCAAGACAAGCTGGCATGTGACAAACAGTGAACTGTCTTGGTAACAAATGTATCTATGGATGAGGTCAGAGACCTCAAGAGAACATGATATTTATGATCCTTTGGATAATTTACCGTGAGTTCTCGTAAACAAAATAGCTAATATCTTCCGATGACAAGCATTCCCATAACACGATGCTGCCACCACAATACCCGAAGAAACAGAGGGTTTCACTCTGTTGTGCTACACTGGATTTGACCCAAGCCTGTCGTTTTTGATTTATGCCAGAAATGTAACTTACAGTGCCTTCGGAAAGTATTCAGACCCCTTGACTTTTTCCATATTTTGTTACGTTACAGCAATATTCTAAAATTGATTCAATAAATGTTTTTCCTTAGTAATCAACACACAATACTCAATAATGACAAAGTAAAAACAGGTTTTTAAAAATGTATAAAAAATAAACAGAAATACCTTATTTAGTATTCAGACCCTTTGCTAACAGACTGAAAATTGATCTCTGGTGCATCCTATTTCCATTAAGCATCCTTGAGTTGTTTCTACAACTTCATTGGAGTCCACCTGTGATAAATTCAATTGATTGGACATGATTTGGAAAGGCACACCTGACTATAATAGGTCCCATAGTTGACAGTCAATGTCAGAGCAAAAACCAAACCAGAAGGTCGAATGAATTGTCCATAGAGCTCCGAGACAGGATTGCATTGAGGCACAGATCTGGGGAAGGGTACCAAATATGTTCTGTATCATTGAAGGTCCCCAAGAACACAATGGCCTCCATTATTCTTAAATGGAAGGAGCTTGGAACCACCAAGACTCTTCCTAGAGCTGGCCACCCAGCCAAACTGAGCAATCGGGGGAGAAGGGCCTTGGCCAGGGAGGTGACCAAGAACCTGATGTTCATTCTGACAGAGCTCTAGAGTTCCTCTGTGGAGATGTGAGAACCTTCCAGAAGGACAACCATCTCTGCAGCACTCCGCCAATCAGGCCTTTATGGTAGAGTGGCCAGACGGAAGCCAAAGTGTTTGCCAAAACACTCTCAGACAATGAGACACAAGAATATCTGGTCTGATAAAACCAAGATTGAACTCTTTGGCCTGAATGCCACTTGTCAAGTATGGAGAAATCCGGGCACCATCCCTACGGTGAAGCATGGTTGTGGCAGCATCATGCTGTAGGGATGTTTATCAGCGGCAGGGACTGGGAGACTAGTCAGGCAAAGATGAATGGAGCAAATTACAGAGAGATCCTTGATGAAAACCTGCCCCAGAGTGCTCAGGACCTCAGACTGGTTCAAAGGCTCCCCTTCCAACAGGACAACGACCGTAAGCACACAGCCAAGACAACGCAGGAGTGGCTGTGCAGCAACGCTCCCCATCCAACCTGACAGAGCTTGAGAGAAGAATGGGAGAAACTCCCCAAATACAGGTATACAAGCTTGTAGCATCATTCTCAAGAAGACTTGAGGCTGTAATCGCTACCAAATGTGATTTGCAAAAATTAAAAAAAAACGGTTTTTGCTTTGTCATTATGGGGTATTCGGTATAGATTGATGAGGGGGAAAAAATAATTTAATCTACTTTAGAATAAGGCAGTAACGTAAACAAAATGAGGAAAAAGTCAAGTGGTCTGAATACTTTCCGATTGCACTGTATATTCCAAGTTGTCTTGCAGTATTACTTAACAGCCTTGTTGCTAACATAATGGATGATTTGAAGTGGATGTTTTAAACACAGGCTTCTGTCTTATCACTGTCATACAAACCAGTAATATGGAGGGAATGCAATGTTGTTGATCCTTTTGAATGTTCAATTATTGAGGTGGCAGCATCACGTTATGGGTATGCTTGTCACCGACAGTGACTAGGGAGTTTGTTAGGATCAAAATAAATATGTAAGGAGCAAAGCCCAAGCAAAGTGTTAGAGGAAAACCCACCTCAGTCATCTGAAAACCTAACCTTGTGATGAGGTTTTATTTTTTGGTTGGACAATTACAAAATGTGCATGCAAAAGACACACCAGAATGGCTTTCCAAGAGGTGTTGAGTGTTCCTGAGTGGTCTCATCTCAGTCCTGACCTAATTATCTGTAAAATACCAGACGCAGACATTTGAATAATGGATAACTGAAAGGAGATGAAAACAATGTCATGCTGAAACATCTTCCTGAAAGGATTTGTGGTCCATGCTACATTTTGTCATCAGCAGATGGGCCAAAGCTGGACTTTAAATGAATTGAGTGGTCTAGTCTCAGTCCTGACCTAAATCTGCTTTAAAAGTCCATTAATGATCCCCAACTAAATTTACTGAGCCTGAGCAAATTTTACAAAAATGTTGCATAAGAGTTGTGCAAACTGCAAAGTTGGTAGAATGTTAATGAAAATGATTCATAGCTGTAATGGCTGCCAAAGATGCTTGCACCTAGTATTTAGTCAGGGGAGTGAAGACTTATCCAATTATGATATTTCTATTTGATTTATTTGCCTTAATTTTAACAATTTTCTATGGTGTCTAGACTTTCTATAGGCAGTCTTTCGGCAGTGAGATTCATGCTTTATAGAGATATAACAAGTAGTCACTGTTTAATGTGCCAAGGAAAGCTCTGTTTTGAAGCATACAATGTGTTCTGTTACAGTTTGGCTCTGGCAAACTTTCTTGGACCAGCTGTTAGGGGCAATTGATTTGACTTGTTGGGGTTGCCATTTGACTTGTTGGGGTTGCCATCCACCCGCTCGCTGTCTTATGCAAGTCAACCTTTTCTAAAGGAATGTTAATGACAAAGTAATAGTAATTATGAAAAAAGGGGGGAGAAATAAGAAACACAAATCCTCAAATAGAAGACAACAACTGCATTACAAAAATGTATTTGATTAAAAAACTAAGAACATTGTGATGATCCGCATTGCAACGTGCTTATAATCAGAGCTCAACATTAAAAACAACATATTTAAAAATGAAAAATTAATCTTATTGTTCTTTTTAAGATTCAATTATTCAGTGGATAAAAAAAATACTGCTGTGGTGCTGCAAGACTAACACACATTATAACCTGGGGGATTAGAGCCCTGAATGCTGATTGGATGACAGCCATGGTATATCAGACCGTATACCACAGGTATGACACAATATGTTTTTACTGCTCTAATTACGTTGATAACCAGTTAATAATAGCAATAAGGCACCTCTGGGGTCAAATACCATATACCACACCCCCTCGTGCCTTATTGCTTAAGTATATCATAGGAGGTACAGAAATGTCATTGCAAAAATCACAATGGGCAAAAAGTACATGTTAATTATATAATTGCACTAGTCGGGGAGACAGTGCTCTGATTACTAAGCCAGTGAGAGAGAGCTACAGAAGCTAATCAAGTCTCCAAGGTCTCATAATCTCCTTGGATGCCCTTACAGTTGGTGCTAATCTAAAACAGTATATTCTGAACATCATACAAAAACACTGACCCTATACTGCATGCCGATACCTAAATACCAGACGCACACAATTGAATAATGGATAAAAAGAAGATTAAGACTTCTTACTGGTAATTACTTATCAGTAATACTAGTAATAACATTAAACACATCATGTTGTATCCATGAGGTATTAAGTTATGGTATAGTATAACCGATATACAGTTTGTACCTTGCAAGTCTGTATTACCATGAGGGTGCATCAAATACATCTTATACACACTGCAATTAACTTCTGCTTACCTTGAGGTTATTCAAGCATATGCATATGTGCAAAATATACTGTACCTAAATGAAATAATCATGGGTTAAAACGATGCATGCTGAATCATCATCCTGTAGACCTGTAAGGATGTGTGGTCCATGCTAATTTTGTCATCAGGGGACATATTAAAGATAAACCAGTTGGAGCTTTGGAGTGAGGAGACGGGCTAAAGCTGTACTTTAAATTAATTCACTATGCTAATTTAGGCCCTCTATTCCCAGAGACGAAGCCCCAATGTAGGTGTTCTGTGGCAGGCAGGCTTAATGGCTTTGTCATTGCAGCTGGGGATTGGGGACATTATTTCCCGCATCACAAACTTCTGTGAAGTGCAACACCTGACCAAAGAAGACAGAGCAGCCACACAGTCAAACACCATTAACCTTGCCCAACAATGTGCAGGCCTGTTAGTGAGTGGGGGGACTTTGATTGTCTGTGTGTGGCATTCCTTTCTGAAATCATATCTCACTATCAAAACCCAGAACTACCTTCTGTTAGCCAGCTTGATGGGTATACAGCATCCATATTAGGAAGTCTTAGCCAGCTTGGTGGGTATACAGCATCCATATTAGGAAGTCTTAGCCAGCTTGATGGGTATACAGCATCCATATTAGGAAGTCTTAGCCAGCAGAAAGAGTGAAATCGGATCCTGTCCATGCATAAATACTTTTAAGTACACCTCTGTCATTTTCACTCTCCAAACATCACACACACACACACACACACACACACACACACACACACACACACACACACACACACACACACACACACACACACACACACACACACACACACACACACACACACACACACACACACACACACACACACACACACACACACACACACACACACACACACACACACACACACACACACACACACACACACACACACACACACACACACACACACACACACACACACACACACGGCAGGGTAGCCTAGTGGTTAGAGCATTGGACTAGTAACCGAAAGGTTGCAAGTTCATATCCCCGAGCTGACAAGGTACAAATCTGTCGTTCTGCCCCTGAACAGGCAGTTAACCCACTGTTCCTAGGCCGTCATTGAAAATAAGAATTTGTTCTTAACTGACTTGCCTAGTTAAATAAAGGTAAAATTAAATAAAATAAAAAACACACGCACTGGACGTTCTCCCTCAATTCCATGGAGAGATAGAGCACTGTGAGTCAGGAGTAAAACGGACAGGTGAGTGGCAGGCCGTGGACTGACAGGTAATATGTGATTCTATGAAGCGCCCGGGAGCGCTGTGATGGAGTATCCATCATTGGTAGGAGGACTATTGATCGGAAGCATATATTCAGTTCCAGGCAGTGCAGAGATGAAGCTACCCTGTATGGCAGTGATGGATAAGGTACTCTCCTATACCGGCCTCGCTCTCTCTGGATGTGTCTGAAATGACTCCCTATTCCCTATGTAGTGCACAAATTCTGACCAGAATTCTACGACCCCTGGTGAAAAGTAATGCACTATGCAGTGTAAGGAATAGCGTGCCTTTTTAGACAAACCTTCTCTCTCCTCGCTGCTTCAGGGGCTTCTCCCTTCACATTTGCCATCAGCAATCCCAAATACCAACTCCCACTTTCATTCCATTGGCCCAGAATGATCAACCACACACGCTCTGAAGCGCTTCCTGCAGTAGCCCCACCGGGTGACTTTTCATCAAACAGCCATTATCGGGTCCGTTCCAATAATTTAACAACTCGAACTTAACAAAGCACGGCAATTATTCTGCTGCGATTGAATAACTGACCATTAACATTTGAGAGCATTCCCAACATTCATAGAAATGGATATTGTCATGTCTGGTGTGTGAGAGAGCAGCATGGAACCAATGCACCGTCATGAAACTGTGAATCTACCTAGATGAATCCTTATGTAACCTATTGAGATGATTAAAAACACCTCTCTGTGTTATTCACTAAATTTCGGATGGAACAATAGCTGGGTGGAATAGAACGCTTCATCATTTAATTGGGCCTATAACAGCCCTAATACATCACTCTTAACTGCAGGACACAGCAAAGGCCCTCCCAAGTTTACATAGAATATGACTGCCCTGCTAGAGGAGAGGAGGACCAGGTGTGGGGTAACATGTCCACCCATTTCCTATTGAACTGGTCACAACTGCTTTTCTTATGCAAGACGAGTCAGATACTGGATGCTTTCATTATGCACAGACTATTGGTCCTACTATACGAGGAGAGGTAGTCCTCATGTCGACAGTCTGTCGAGGGAATGTTAGCCTTATTATGAGACAAACTTCATCCCACAAAACAGGAGTAAACTGGCACCGAAGAGCACCACTGCCTTTAGGAAAATAATTTCAAGTCGTATTTGTCATTGGGGAGTTCCTTAATTAAAACACATTACTTCAGGGACAATGCATTGTTTTTTCATTACCAAGAAAACTAGTCCCGTCAAACAATACACAACATATCCATCTCCAACAGGTTTCCCTCCCCCGACACATTCTTTACTTCTACTTCTGAAAGACAGTAAGCCGGCAGTATCTGCCAAAGATGAGAGTTGTATGTTGTTATAGTCCAAACGAGGGTGTTTGCTACAGCTCCCCTGCTGTGAGGACCTGTCAGAGAACACAGAAACACAAAGGCCGTCTGGCATCTCCCCTGCTGGTCCTGCTATCGTGACATTTTCTCTCCTGAGCAGATGGTACAAAGCAAGGAAGTGAGGAGAAACAGAGGCCTTCAAAAAGTATCATCTGAGGTAAAGGAAAGTAAACACAAATTACAATATTGACACCTCTGTCTTTCTGTATTCCTGAAATATGGTGCACTAATAATGATAACATTGACAATACTCTACAGGCTATACCCTAATTGCACTTGGTCATTTTCAGGCAACTGTGCCAACAAGCATTTGGTACACGCCACTCCACACAACTATAAGCCTTAATGCTCAGTGGTCTGCTTTAGTGCCATTTAATACAGAGCACTAGTGCAGAGATATTGATCACAAAACCATTACTTGTAATTTCACATGAACAAGAACATCTCAAAGGTGATTGAAAGTGTTCTAAAAGCCAGATCAATAGATTCGTAAGAAAACATATATAGTTCACCCTGTTGGAGGCGAATCAAAAATGAGTCAAATCAAACAAGACATATTGCTTCAGGGTAATATAGGAAACTGTTTCATGTCCTTAAATAGTAAGATCCAGTTCTAACCAGTCAGCCTTCTCTCAGCACTGACTGAGAGAAGGAACATGCCTTACATGCCTTATCCTTATTATCTCAGCAACATGCCTTATCCAGATGGTCTATCCACACCTAATAATACTGAAGTCAGTCTAGATACCCAGGACAAGAGTAGAGCTGTTTGAAAGCCGAGGACAGCAGATCCTCCTTCTGCTCGTAATTAGGAGAGTTGGGCCTCCGTCTGAAAAAAGAGGCCAAAGCTCGGCTCCAAACTGCACGGCTGCTGCCATAGAGACCGGTGCACTATGAAGAAGAAAGTCCACTTCAGTATGCAACTATTTGATAAGGCAAGGGTGGAGGGGGTTTTGACTGTAGTTCTGTTCCTGATCAACTTGGTGTTGGTCCTCATAGCCTATATTCCATGTTCAATATAGTATTGTAACAAATATAATAGAATACACAGTAGAATAAATCATATATTGAGGAGTGATGTCACGGGCTGGTTCCAAGAACTGATTATGGATACTGACAAGTCCTCTCTGTTAGGGGTCTTACAGAGGAATACGCTACATTAGGAAAGTCAATGGGTTGTTTGTTGACATAATGTCCTTCCTAATACCAAGCTACAAATGACTGTTCATTTTGCTGTTCTGTTTGCATATCTCTAGTCGGTAGGTCTTTGTCTCAGTACAGCACATGGTTAGATAATGACAAGTCCCTTTGAAAGTGCACTTCATAATACTGTGTCTAAGCTACATCACTCCTCTTCAACTTAGCTTCAGGCTACTGAGGCCCCATTTGATCTAAGAAATGCAAAAAAATTACAGAAACAAGCATTTCTTTTTCCAAAGAAAAATCCCGTAAAATATGAATCATTAGAAGGGGGGGTTTGACCCCCTCAACATAGACTGCAGAACACAGACGACAATTGGAAGCAAATGCCTTGCATAATTCCTGCATGAATTCAGATCACGCTGGCAACATTTATTTTCCATGAGGGAGGCAACTATTGCAATTTGGGCTGGAGAGGCTATTTTTTAAATAAATCACACTTTGCCCATTCAACTGAATGTGACGGACAAAAGGAAAGAAGAGTTTGAAAAATGACAATGTGTCCTCTGGAAAGACAGCTATGAGACAGGGTATGTTGTCAGGAGGTCAACTCCTGGGAAGAAACATTCAGTGTCAAGATGCGAGGGGCAGGGGCCGTCCACTGTGTGTGTGCGTGTGAGATGCACTCTGTGTTTGTCAGAACTAGACATGTGGGCTAAAGGAAGCTTGACCTCAACACAGAAGAGTCAGAGACAGAACATCACTTCAGAATGGGTCATAGCAGAGCAGGTAAGATTTTTGCTCAGAGCACGCAGCTTACAGTAGCAAATGTGTTTTTTAGCACATTTCAGAAACAAATTAATGGTGTATTATGCTTTACAATGAACTAGAAATTAAAAACAACAAACTGACCTTGAGAGAACAGAAATGTGATTGGAATAGTGGGCTACTGTATTATTATGTGAGAATGCTGGGTGTATCATAAAAAAATATAAAAACATGAATACGTTTTTGTAGGGAACATTACGCAAATGCATTTGAATAAAACAAGCAGGAGGTATAATCGCTGAATAGATTCTTCCATCATGTCTCTTTATGGTAGAGTACGTAGAGTACCTTTTTTATGGTAGAGTACCTACCTTTCTTTTACTACACAGAAATATTTCCCAAAGGCAATTTCGGCCATATCCCCATCTGAAGAGCCAAAGAGCTATCGTCGCTAGTCAGATGGCCATTTACCATACCTCGACTGACTCCCACGACGAATTCACATTTGCATTAGTTGAGGTTATAAAAGGACAACAAACTATACAACTGATGTATTTTCCTGTGTTACCAGACAGTTTGATTATCTTTTCATTTTTTGCTCACTAGATCCTGAGGCCATCTTAGTTTCTCAGGCCTTTTTTAATGGACCATTTTTAGCCTATACTGTATTGCAACTGAAAGAGATGTCTTTCTCATCTACAAATGTATGGTTTATGATACTATTAAATGGTATTGTATTTAAAATCATTAAACTGCAAATGTACTGCATGCCAAAATGCACCCTGGCCTTTTAAGAAAACAGTTTGACTCTTCATTCAGTTCAGCATGTTCTTTAAACATGTAAAGGATTACTACGGACAAGGATTTCTGAAACCTTGTTCGAAAGTAGCAGAGCTGTACTTTGAAATCAGTGCTGTGAAAATATCTCTGTCCCTAGTGTTACAATGATCGCACTTTACACCCCAGAGCTTCTGTTGCAAATCCCATTGTAGATAGAAAGTGCATGAAATATGTTTTCTGCTCTACATACAAATGACCTCTATCGAGCATATTGATTGGGGACGTCTACAAGTTAAATGTTTGCACGAGGCGCTTCTAATTGTTGAAAACGGTGCTGGATTTCTTTATTCACCACATTGGCAAATACTTTCCCAACAGGAATGATGCCGTGCATATAAACTAAAATAGGGATTTCATGCATGTCAGTTACCTTACATTATGTCTAACAAAAGGTTATGGACTCATGAAAAAAAGCATAGTAATGAATGTGTTACTTTAGACACACTGTAAAGTAAGGAATTAATTCTATTCTGGGGGTTTTCAATTATAAAGAGACATCTTTGGTCAATCTAAATCGTTCTGGTTAGAAAAGGGCTAACGAGCACTGTAATTAGAGATTACATCTCCACCACTTTTTACGAAACTAATTAAGTTAGCGTGCTGGTGCGATGATCATGTATGAACTGAACCATTTTCAGATGAGCAGATGCATGGTTTGCATTCCACAACAATAATCAATGGTGGTACAATTTAGGCTTGATGCATGAGACAAACACCCGGGTCTAGAACCGGGGATAACAAGACTTCTTGTACACCATCGCTTACCAAACCACTTTAATCACATAAGCTCATTTCTTTATAAGGGCAATCATTTCAAGAAAGAATAATACACTATAATTACATTTGAGAGGCCATGGAAGTATATTAAAATACAGATGCGTCCCTTATAAATGCAAATGAAGATACATAATTCCGCTTGAGTAGATTGAAAAAATAATTTCCCTTTGTGAATAAGAGGATGAGAGCCGGCGATGGTCGGCGATATTGGAGAGGTCCTATCTGTGTAATGAAGAGACGCGTGGTAGTGATTCATCAAATGAGATGGGCAACATGATTATGTCGGCTCTGAAGGAATACAAATAAGTAATGAACGCTAGGCTAAAGGGCCAAAAGGCCACATGTTTTAGTGATTACTATAACCATGACAGTGCAGAGCCATCTAACTGCATTAAATACAGATTGAGCTTCCTCAGGTTACGATTCATTTGGCGATCCCAAAATATACACACTAAATATAGGCTACACATTAATACCCTCCTAGAGTTTACCTTACACAACACTTATCAAGGCCATTTTGAGTTTTATGTCTTTCAAAAGTTGTATTACAACACCTAATACATTAGCAGTCCATGCTGGGCAATTTTAGCATCTTTAAGTAGCCCTAGCTCTGACATCTCCAAGTTGGAGAATTAACTTCAGGAGCGTCAAAGAGATGCACATGTGTTGGTTCCACCCATGTTCGCCTGAAAAAGCAGTTGCAAGCCAAAGACAGCTTGTTACAAACGATTGTCTTCTACCTCCCAGCCCAAGTCAGCAGATTGGGAGAGACTCAGAGCTGTAGTGTGACTCAAGTCTTGTAAATTAGCTGTGGGTTTCAGGCAGACGCCACTCTCTCCCTGCTCATCAGCACTGCCTGCAACAATTAATCACTCAGATTTGACTTCCCCGAACAAGAGCATAACTTCTAATGTGGGCTCCCGATTCAGCGAGAGGTAGAGGGGGGTTATTAAGATTCTCTCAATTAAAACCATTACAATCAAATTAAAGCGCTGCTCATACGAGATCCCTTTCCTTTTTCATGTAGGAGATTTAGCCATGCGGTGTAATTTGACGGGACATTAATAAGCTTGGTGAATACATATGTGGAGGTTCCTTAGAGGAGGAAGGGAGGTCCATACTCCTCAGTGAATTTGTTTTACTTTTTTACCCCTTTTTCTACCCAATTTCGTGATATCCAATTGGTAGTTACCCATCGCTGCAACTCCCGTACGGACTCGGGAGAGGCAAAGGTCGAGAGCCATGCATACTCCGAAACTCAACCCTGCCAAGCCTCACTGCTTCTTGACACACTGCTCGCTTAACCCGGAAGCCAGCCGCACCAATGTGTCGGAGGAAACACCGTACACCTGGCGACCGTGTCAGCGTGCATGTGCCGGCCCCCCACAGAAGTCGCTAGAGCTCGACGGGACAAGGACATCCCAGCCGGCCAAACTCTCACCTAACCCGGATGACGCTAGGCCAATTGTGTGCCGCCTCATGCGTCTCCTGGTTGTGGGCGGCTGCGACAGAGCCCAGGATCGAATCCGGGTCTGTAGTGACGCCTCAGGCACTGCGATGCAGTGCTTTTTCTGCCTCAGTGAATTTCATAAAAATAGTGAAACATTAAAATCATTTTTTATAACTATACAAAATCTATTCACGTAAGCAAATCATTTTTTTAAACAAACTGTTTTGCAATGAAGGTCAACAGTAGCCTCGAAAGCACTCTGTAGGGTAGCACCATGGTGTAGCCGGAGGACAGCTAGCTTCCATCCTCCTCTGGGTACATTGACTTCAACACAAAACCCAGGAGGCTCATGGTTCTCACCCCCTTCCATAAATTTACGCAGTAATTATGACTTCCAGGGTACTTCCTCCAACCTATCCGATCTCTTGCAGCATGAGCTAACATGTTGTCCACCCAATCAAAGGATCAGAGAATGAATCTAGTACTGAATGCATAAGCTAGCTAGCACTACAGTGCATAACACGTGTCGAGTAGTTGAATCAAAGAGAGAGAAAGACAACACTTGAACATGTTTGAACAAATTCATTTCTTAAAAAATTGAGGAGCAAGAGAGAGAGGTAGCCATATTTCATTTTTTCTCCTTTTTTCCACTTACTTTGCTAGCAAATGCAGCCTAGCTAGTTTAGCACACTCAAACTCCCAGCTCAAAGAGAGGGATGCTTTGATAGCTAGTTGGCCATGACATCCATCACGGGGGTTCTTCCAAGTCAAGGTAAGCTTTTGGTTTTACTAATTTATTGCCACAGGTGGGTCTAACTGCTAAACTGCTTACTGACTGTACACTGTTATGCATGATTGTAGCAGGTTTACTAATGAGTCATATCTATTAAATATGATGTTACTTTAGCTATACTGAACAGAAATATAAAACGCAACATGCAACAATTTCTTGCAGTTCATATAAGGAAATCAGTCAATTGAAATAAATTCATTAGGCCCTAATCTTTGGAATTCATGACTGGGCAGGGGTGCAGCCATGGGTGGTCCTTAGAGGCCATAGGCCCACCAGCTGGGAAACCATACCCAGCGAATCAGAATGGGTTTTTTTTCTACACAAAATGGATTTATTACAGACAGAAATACTCTTCAGATAATTCTTGCAAATTAAAAACAATTCTAAACTGAAATATCCCATTTACATAAGAATTAAGACCCTTTACTCAGTACTTTGTTGAAGAACCTTTGGCAGTGATTACAAGTCTTCTTGGTATGACGCTATAAGCTTGGCACACCTGTATTTGGGGAGTTTCTCCCATTCTTCTCTGCAGATCCTCTACAAACCTATTTTGGCTTTGTCACTGTGGGCTATTGCGTGTAAAAACGGTTGAATCAATTTCAGAATAAGGCTGTAGTGTAACAAAATGTGGAAAAAGAGAATGGGTCTGAACACTTACAGAAGGCACTGTATACAGTATCTAATGGTAACGAGTAGCAATAATCAGGACTTTACTAACACAAGCTGATCTTCCTTTTATCACAAATAACATATGCCGCGAAAATAATGGGCATTTCTTTGTTTCATTGTTCATGGCGCCTAATCAGAATGTTTTATTATGATGGGAATGGAAAAGACAAATGTGCACCAATGTTCATTTATTAATTATCTAACAGTGATCCCATTAAGGTGAATCTGAGTGGCAAATCAGCCATGTCATTTCCACTGGGACTTGGCTTTGTTATGTTTTATGCACATGGTGAACATTATGGGTTTGGCTTTGTAGACTGTGTTGAATTTCTTAACTGTGGAAGGAAGTACAAATGACTGTTCAAAGCAGAGCTGTCAGTGCATTATGTTATCCAAATAGGGAAATAATCTTATTACCTCACGATTCAATAGAAAAATATCAGTCAAAAGGCAAAACCAAAACCTGCTCTCAACCAAACCATTGAGGCCAATATCAAAGCACTGCCCTGGGTGAATACAGATGGAATGCACGGTAATAATGATGCATCTTAGACACATTCCAATTTCCTAATCCCATGTTGCGCTGCACAGCACACCATGTCCTTGAATTTCTGTGACTGTGTTCCCCAGCAGGATGAGGCTGTGTGGAGGAGTATGGAGAAGAGGAGCCCTTTCGGCCTGTAGCTGTCACCTGTGAGCTGCTGAGAGATGGCTGTCACTCTGTTCGTCACACAGACCTGGGCCCAGGTGCTGGCATTGGGGACAGTTAGGGACAGCCCCAGTTACCCGTTATCTCCCCGTTTAAAAGAAGCCTTCCTGTCACTCTGGGATGACATCACAGTCTCCACAGGGACTTCCTGGTCCTGTAGAAACAACCAACTTTATTATCCCCCCCAAGTCCTGGCAATAGATGAAGAATCCTCTACATCTCCACGGCTGCTATTACGCTCCAACATTATTCATGTTATTTTATTATAGATTAAAAGAAGGAAATGAATAGAGAACTAGTGGATTGATTAATGTATTCTACTTGATGCATTCCCTACACCATCTAATTATTGTGCCTTCACAATAGCATGGTTCTTTTGAATGAACTTTTCTGGTCACATTTCTTTTCATATTGCAGGTCAAAACAGTATCAACAATAACAATATCAACACTAGCCATGCTTAACAACACCTATAGGGTTTAGACCAGCAGGCTAACACTGTTGTCTTGAGGTGTACCTAACACCCAGGTTTGATACCCAGTTGGTTACATTGGTGCCAGGACTCAAATGACACAGCGGATGTTGATCTTCTGCTGAGATTACCGTGTAGGAGGAGGTCAAAGGATTCACAGCTTTCACTTGTTGAGAAATCTCAGGACGGACACCTGATCGGTTATAGGTCCAGAGAATACTGCAGGCCTATGTATGAACTAATTTGTGATTTATATTTGGTTAACCAAAGTACAACTTAGAAATGTGTTCTGAAGGCCTGCCTACCTGCTGAAACAAGCAGAATTAGCCTTTCCTTGAGGTAGGCAAAAACTTTCCACAAGCAAAGTACTTAGGCACCTACAAGTTAATATGTTGGTCAAGGAAACAACAGACATTCTGTGGCAGCAGACACATCCTCTCTGAGCCATTTAGTTTGAATACCTCAAGTCTCCTCTGCTACACAAATGTACTGGCTGTAGAGCTAGGGAATGACAAGCAGTCTGTTAGCGTGCCTGTCTCCAACCCAGCAAGGACATACCGTGAGGAAGAAAGGCATTTTTGGACAGACAACGTGTTCAGTGTCTCACATTCAGCTTAATCCCCCACTCTCTTAATGCCAAGTTCCCAGCATGCAATTATGTCCTTGCTCACCACTAGAACACAGCTAGTTGTGGGGCCAATATGGTTAGAAGACTGGCTCTGCTTTCCAGGGACTAGGCCACAGTCACTGCTGGTGATGACTAATTGTTACTCACAACGTGTGGTGGAGCTTTATCGTGGTGGGAACACATCAATGTACATTCAAATTGTTTATAAACCCTGACCTCAATAGAGACTGTTGTCATAGGGAGTATGTGGTATGCAGTGAGGAGTGAAATATGAATGAAATAAATATTGGTGGATGTTGAAAGATCGTGTTTGCTACCTCGCCCTTGAATCTGTGACCGTGAAATACTATAACGTTGCACGCTATAAGAATTCATCAGCTGTTCCATGGATGTAACAGCATCAGTATAACAAAGCTCAGTGACCTGTACTCAAACAGAAAGGCATAGGATTTGCTATTTTCAGCTGATAAACTTCACAATGAAAACAGTTCAAAACCTTTTTAAACAGTACCCTTTTTTCCTGCCAGGATTTCTTCATGGTATGAATTCCATTTCATTTCAACATTCTGTACAATGGCTTTAAACTCACACTGACAGAATAGAAAGAGTTTGATTTTGGTCATGTGGAGATTTGGGAATTTTTCAGGCATATGGTCACCTTCAGAGTGCATGGGAGATGTCACTAGAGATTGGCATCCTGCTGTAGTGTCTCAGTGACCTAGAAAACAAAAGCTGCTGTAACAGCTGCCAAGAGGCCAAACAGAAAAGTTTCCTTCAGAAAAAGGAGAAGCCATGTTGTGTCCTGAAGTTATCATTCATTAAATGCTCTTGCATTTCCCCTGGTACAATGAATGAAGAGTAATTCAGAGAAATGTAATATTATTATTGTTGTTATTATATGTAATATTATTATTTTAATTAGTTGTATGCCCAGTCATTCATCAGCAGCTAGTCTAACTAATTAGAAATAAAAATATAGCTAACTAATGAAAAAACAGATCATTCTATCCTCTGCAAAATTGGAAGCTAATTAAAAACAGTGGATAGAATTTAGTCATATGAAATACAGTGCCTTGCGAAAGTATTCGGCCCCCTTGAACTTTGCGACCTTTTGCCACATTTCAGGCTTCAAACATAAAGATATAAAACTGTATTTTTTTGTGAAGAATCAACAACAAGTGGGACACAATCATGAAGTGGGACGACATTTATTGGATATTTCAAACTTTTTTAACAAATCAAAAACTGAAAAATTGGGCGTGCTGTCATGTATTGTCATGTTGTGTGTTTCTGTCCTTTCCCTTCACCCTGTCTCCCTCTGCTGGTCGTTGTTAGGTTACCTTTTCTCCCCCTCTTTTCCCCAGCTGTGCCTTGTCTCCTCCTAACTACCCATTCACCCCGTTTCCCACCTGTTCCCTTTTTCCCTCTGATTAGGTCCCTATATCTCTCTCTGTTTTTGTTCCTGTCCTTGTCGGATTCTTGTTTGTTGTGTTTCATGCCTGAACCAGACTATCGTCCTGTTTGCTGTAACCTTGTCCTGTCATGTCGGAATCTGCCGGTCTATCTGAGCCTACCTACGTTTGGTTATTAAAGAAGCTCTGTTTAAGTTAGTTCGCTTTTGGGTCCTCATTCACTCACCGTAACAGAAGAATCCGACCAAGAATGGACCCAGCGACTTCGGATCCTCTCCACTCAGCCGTCGAGATCCAGGGAGCGATGCTAGGCAGACACGAGCAGGAATTGTCTGCTGCTCGACATGCCGTTGAGACCCTGGCCACCCAAGTCTCCAACCTCACAGAACAGGTTCACCATCTCCGCCTCGATCCACCGGCCACTTCCAGGGCTTTCGAATCTCCGGAGCCCAGAATCAATAACCCGCCGTGTTACTCTGGGGAGCCCACTGAATGCCGCTCGTTCCTCACCCAGTGTGATATTGTGTTTTCTCTCCAGCCCAACACTTACGCCAGGAGCACTGCTCGTGTCGCCTACGTCATATCTCTCCTTACTGGACGGGCTCGTGAGTGGGGCACGGCAATCTGGGAGGCAAGGGCTGAGTGTACTAACCAGTATCAGGACTTTAAGGAGGAGATGATACGGGTTTTTGATCGATCTGTTTTTGGGGAGGAGGCTTCCAGGGCCCTGTCTTCCCTATGTCAAGGCAATCGATCCATAACTGACTACTCTATTGAGTTTCGCACTCTTGCTGCCTCCAGTGGCTGGAACGAGCCGGCTTTGCTCTCTCGTCTTCTGGAGGGTCTCCGCGCAGAGGTAAAGGATGAGATTCTCTCCCGGGAGGTTCCTTCCAGCGTGGATTCCTTGATTGAACTCGCTATTCGCATTGAGCGACGGGTTGATCTTCGTCACCGAGCTCGTGGAAAGGAGCTCGCGTTCTCCGTTGCCCCCCTCTCCGCATCACTACCATCTTCCTCTGCCGGCTCGGGAGCTGAGCCTATGCAGCTGGGAGGTATCCGCATCTCGACTAAGGAGAGGGAACGGAGAATCACCAACCGCCTCTGTCTCTATTGCGGTTCTGCTGGCCATTTTGTCACTTCATGTCCAGTAAAAGCCAGAGCTCATCAGTAAGCGGAGGGCTACTGGTGAGCGCTACTACTCCTGTCTCTCCTTCAAGATCCTGCACTACCTTGTCGGTCCATCTACGCTGGACCGGTTCGTCAGCTTCCTGCAGTGCCTTAATAGACTCTGGGGCCGAGGGCTGTTTTATGGACGAGACCTGGGCTCGGGAACATGACATTCCTCTCAGACAGTTAAGGGAGTCCACGGCCTTGTTCGCCCTGGATGGTAGTCCTCTCCCCAGGATTCAGCGTGAGACGCTACCTTTAACCCTCACTGTTTCTGGTAATCATAGCGAAACCATTTCTTTTTTGATTTTTCGTTCACCTTTTACACCTGTTGTTTTGGGCCATCCCTGGCTAGTTTGTCATAATCCTTCCATTAATTGGTCTAGTAATTCTATCCTCTCCTGGAACGTCTCTTGTCATGTGAAATGTTTAATGTCTGCTATCCCTCCTGTTTCCTCTGTCTCTTCTTCACAGGAGGAGCCTGGTGATTTGACAGGGGTGCCGGAGGAATATCACGATCTGCGCACGGTGTTCAGTCGGTCCAGGGCCACCTCTCTTCCTCCACACCGGTCGTATGATTGTAGTATTGATCTCCTTCCCGGAACCACTCCCCCCCGGGGTAGACTATACTCTCTGTCGGCTCCTGAACGTAAGGCTCTCGAGGATTATTTGTCTGTAGCTCTTGACGCCGGTACCATAGTCCCCTCCTCCTCTCCCGCCGGAGCGGGGTTTTTTTTTGTCAAGAAGAAGGACGGGTCTCTGCGCCCCTGCATAGATTATCGAGGGCTGAATGACATAACAGTTAAGAATCGTTATCCGCTTCCTCTTATGTTCTCAGCCTTCGAGATCCTGCAGGGAGCCAGGTTTTTCACTAAGTTGGACCTTCGTAACGCTTACCATCTCGTGCGCATCAGGGAGGGGGACGAGTGGAAGACGGCGTTTAACACTCCGTTAGGGCACTTTGAATACCGGGTTCTTCCTTTCGGCCTCGCTAACGCTCCAGCTGTCTTTCAGGCATTAGTCAATGATGTCCTGAGAGACATGCTGAACATCTTTGTTTTCGTTTACCTTGACGATATCCTGATTTTTTCACCGTCACTCCAGATTCATCTTCAGCACGTTCGACGTGTCCTCCAGCGCCTTTTAGAGAATTGTCTTTTTGTGAAGGCTGAGAAGTGCACTTTTCATGCCTCCTCCGTCACATTTCTCGGTTCTGTTATTTCCGCTGAAGGCATTAAGATGGATCCCGCTAAGGTTCAAGCTGTCATTGATTGGCCCGCCCCTAAGTCACGCGTCGAGCTGCAGCGCTTTCTCGGCTTCGCGAACTTCTATCGTCGTTTCATCCGTAATTTCGGTCAGGTGGCAGCTCCTCTCACAGCCCTTACTTCTGTCAAGACGTGCTTTAAGTGGTCCGTTTCCGCCCAGGGAGCTTTTGATCTCCTCAAGAATCGTTTTACATCCGCTCCTATCCTTGTTACACCTGACGTCTCTAGACAGTTCGTTGTCGAGGTTGACGCGTCAGAGGTGGGCGTGGGAGCCATTCTTTCTCAGCGCTCCCTCTCTGACGACAAGGTCCACCCATGCGCGTATTTTTCTCATCGCCTGTCCCCGTCGGAACGTAACTATGATGTGGGAAACCGCGAACTGCTCGCCATCCGGTTAGCCCTAGGCGAATGGCGACAGTGTTTGGAGGGGGCGACCGTTCCTTTTGTCGTTTGGACTGACCATAGGAACCTTGAGTACATCCGTTCTGCCAAACGACTTAATGCGCGTCAGGCGCGTTGGGCGCTGTTTTTCGCTCGTTTCGAGTTCGTGATTTCTTATCGTCCGGGCTCTAAGAACACCAAGCCTGATGCTTTATCTCGTCTCTTCAGTTCTTCAGTAGCCTCCACTGACCCCGAGGGGATTCTCCCTGAGGGGCGTGTTGTCGGGTTGACTGTCTGGGGAATTGAGAGGCAGGTAAAGCAAGCGCTCACTCACACTCCGTCGCCGCGCGCTTGTCCTAGGAACCTTCTTTTCGTTCCCGTTCCTACTCGTCTGGCCGTTCTTCAGTGGGCTCACTCTGCCAAGTTAGCCGGCCACCCTGGCGTTCGGGGTACGCTTGCTTCCATTCGCCAGCGTTTTTGGTGGCCCACCCGGGAGCATGACACGCGTCGTTTCGTGGCTGCTTGTTCGGTCTGCGCGCAGACTAAGTCCGGTAACTCCCCTCCTGCCGGCCGTCTCAGGCCGCTTCCCATTCCCTCTCGACCGTGGTCTCACATCGCCTTAGATTTTGTCACCGGACTGCCTTCGTCAGCGGGGAAGACTGTTATTCTTACGGTTGTCGATAGGTTCTCTAAGGCGGCTCATTTCATTCCCCTTGCTAAGCTTCCTTCTGCTAAAGAGACGGCACAAATCATCATCGAGAATGTTTTCAGAATTCATGGCCTTCCGTCAGACGTCGTTTCGGACAGAGGTCCGCAATTCACGTCTCAATTTTGGAGGGAGTTTTGCCGTTTGATTGGGGCTTCCGTCAGTCTCTCTTCCGGCTTTCACCCCCAGTCTAACGGTCAAGCAGAACGGGCCAATCAGACTATTGGTCGCATCTTACGCAGTCTTTCTTTTCGCAACCCTGCGTCTTGGTCAGAACAGCTCCCCTGGGCAGAATACGCCCACAACTCGCTTCCTTCGTCTGCGACCGGGCTATCTCCTTTTCAGAGTAGCCTCGGGTACCAGCCTCCGCTGTTCTCATCTCAGTTCGCCGAGTCCAGCGTCCCCTCCGCTCAGGCTTTTGTCCAACGTTGCGAGCGCACCTGGAAGAGGGTCAGGTCTGCACTTTGCCGTTATAGGACGCAGACTGTGAGGGCTGCTAATAAGCGTAGAACTAAGAGTCCTAGATATTGTCGCGGTCAGAGAGTTTGGCTCTCCACTCAGAACCTTCCCCTTAAGACGGCTTCTCGCAAGTTGACCCCGCGGTTCATTGGTCCGTTCCGTATTTCTCGGGTCATTAATCCTGTCGCAGTTCGACTTCTTCTTCCGCGATACCTTCGTCGCGTCCACCCGGTCTTCCATGTCTCCTGTATTAAGCCCGTTCTTCGCGCCCCCGCTCGTCTTCCCCCCCCCCCCCCCCATCCTTGTCGAGGGCGCACCCATCTACAGGGTCCGCAGGATTTTGGACATGCGTCCTCGGGGCCGTGGTCACCAGTACCTCGTTGATTGGGAGGGGTACGGTCCTGAGGAGAGGAGTTGGGTTCCCTCTCGGGACGTGCTGGACCGTGCGCTGATCGAGGATTTCCTCCGTTGCCGCCAGGTTTCCTCCTCGAGTGCGCCAGGAGGCGCTCGGTGAGTGGGGGGGTACTGTCATGTATTGTCATGTTGTGTGTTTCTGTCCTTTCCCTTCACCCTGTCTCCCTCTGCTGGTCGTTGTTAGGTTACCTTTTCTCCCCCTCTTTTCCCCAGCTGTGCCTTGTCTCCTCCTAACTACCCATTCACCCCGTTTCCCACCTGTTCCCTTTTTCCCTCTGATTAGGTCCCTATATCTCTCTCTGTTTTTGTTCCTGTCCTTGTCGGATTCTTGTTTGTTGTGTTTCATGCCTGAACCAGACTATCGTCCTGTTTGCTGTAACCTTGTCCTGTCCTGTCGGAATCTGCCGGTCTATCTGAGCCTACCTACGTTTGGTTATTAAAGAAGCTCTGTTTAAGTTAGTTCGCTTTTGGGTCCTCATTCACTCACCGTAACACGTGCAAAATTATTGAGCCCCTTTACTTTCAGTGCAGCAAACTCTCTCTAGAAGTTCAGTGAGGATCTCTGAATGATCCAATGGTGACCTAAATGACTAATGATGATAAATACAATCCACCTGTGTGTAATCAAGTCTCCGTATAAATGCACCTGCACTGTGATAGTCTCAGAGGTCCGTTAAAAGCGTAGAGAGCATCATGAAGAACAAGGAACACACCGGGCAGGTCCGAGATACTGTTGTGAAGAAGTTAAAAGCCGGATTTGGATACAAAAAGATTTCCCAAGCTTTAAACATCCCAAGGAGCACTGTGCAAGCGATAATATTGAAATGGAAGGAGTATCAGACCACTGCAAATCTACCAAGACCTGGCCGTCCCTCTAAACTTTCAGCTCATACAAGGAGAGGACTGATCAGAGATGCAGCCAAGAAGCCCATGATCACTCTGGATGAACTGCAGAGATCTACAGCTGAGGTGGGAAACTCTGTCCATAGGACAACAATCAGTCGTATATTGCACAAATCTGGCCTTTATGGAAGAGTGGCAAGAAGAAAGCCATTTCTTAAAGATATCCATAAAAAGTGTTGTTTAAAGTTTGCCACAAGCCACCTGGGAGACACACCAAACATGTGGAAGAAGGTGCTCTGGTCAGATGAAACCAAAATTGAACTTTTTGGCAACAATGCAAAACGTTTTGTTTGGCGTAAAAGCAACACAGCTCATCACCCTGACCACACCATCCCCACTGTCAAACATGGTGGTGGCAGCCTCATGATTTGGGCCTGCTTTTCTTCAGCAGGGACAGGGAATATGGTTAAAATTGATGGGAAGATGGATGGAGCCAAATACAGGACCATTCTGGAAGAAAACCTGATGGAGTCTGCAAAAGACCTGAGACTGGGACGGAGATTTGTCTTCCAACAAGACAATGATCCAAAACATAAAGCAAAATCTACAATGGAATGGTTCAAAAATAAACATATCCTGGTGTTAGAATGGCCAAGTCAAAGTCCAGACCTGAATCCAATCGAGAATCTGTGGAAAGAACTGAAAACTGCTGTTCACAAATGCTCTCCATCCAACCTCACTGAGCTCGAGCTGTTTTGCAAGGAGGAATGGGAAAAAATGTCAGTCTCTCGATGTGCAAAACTGATAGAGACATACCCCAAGCGACTTACAGCTGTAATCGCAGCAAAAGGTGGCGCTACAAAGTATTAACTTAAGGGGCTCAATAATTTTGCACGCCAATTTTTCAGTTTTTGATTTGTTAAAAAAGTTTGAAATATCCAATAAATGTCGTTCCACTTCATGATTGTGTCCCACTTGTTGTTGATTCTTCACAAAAAAATACAGTTTTATATCTTTATGTTTGAAGCCTGAAATGTGGCAAAAGGTCGCAAAGTTCAAGGGGGCCGAATACTTTCGCAAGGCACTGTATATACACAACCAAGCAGTTAGCCTAGTGATTTAGAACGTTGGGCCAGTAACTGAAAAGTCAATGGTTCGAAGCCCTAAGCCCACCAGGTGAAAAATCTGTTGATGTGCCCTTGAGCAAAGCACTTAACCCTAGTTGCTCCTTCCTGTAAGTCACTCTAGATAAGAGTGTCTGCTAAATGAGGAAACGCCAAACACTGCAGGATGGTTATAATGCTGGCAGAATATACCCACTGCTTAAAGTGTATTGTGAAAAGTGCAACTTTAAAAACATCAGTATTCATTCTGGATATAGTACCAAAAGTAAACAGGCTTATGTCAGAGTGAGTAACACTCTAAACTTTCCCCAATACATATATATTTTGCTGCTAAGTAGCCATGATTGGTCACATTAGCTAGTGCCAGTTAGATAATAGCTTGTTCTCTATCTGAGAACTTCTCCAAAAGGCGAGCCAACAACTTAGTGAAACCTTAAAACAGCTATTTTTTATAGAACTATACTGAATATATTCACGTCACCAAATAATTGATTAAAACACTATTTTGCAATGAACCTCAACAGTATTCAGTAACCTCAACATGGTTGAAAGGATCAGAGAACAAATCTAGTACTGAAAGCATAAGCCACAGCTAGCTACTGTAGCAGTGCAGTGCATACATTGTGGTGAGTAGTTGACACAGAGAGAGAAAGAAAATAGTTGAAGTTTTTAACAAATACATTTCTTCAAAAATGAAGGAGAAACGAGAGAGAGCTAACGTTAGCTAACAAACTTCTTGTAAATCGCACTGTTCCGTACAATTGACCTTATTTTAGCTCCCCAAAAAACTTAATACTTCCAGGTCAACTGTAATACGAATACCATTGAAAAGCACAATTTCTCCCCTTTCTAGCAAAGACGACACAGAATGAGTTGCATAATGCGTTACGTTACGTCATGACATGGCACAATTTAAAGTACAGCGCCAAAGGGGTCAGTTTTTTAAACTTTTCTCCAATACTATCGGACCATTACCATGTCAATTAACGCTTGTATAGAAACGTAGTTCACACCACGGATTTTGATGCCAACACAGTCGCTACAGTCCCATTAGTTTTCATTGCAGCTTCATTTGAATGCCGCGGATGAGCACATTTGTACGCAATGGAGTTAGTCACCGTTTGTTATGTTTCTTGGTATTTTTTTCACTTATTTAACTAGCTAGCTAGTTTAGACAACTACAACATCTGGCTCAAAACAGAGATGCTATGTTAGCTAGCTAGCTATGGCTATCCAACATTGGAACTCTTGCAAGTGAAGTTAAGCTTTTGGTTTGATTAATTTATTGCCACCGGGCTCGCCTGTGTAACTGCTAAACTACTTGTTGACTGTACACTGTACTGCATGATTGTGGCAGGTTTACTAATGAGGAGTAAGTTCTATTAGCTATGTTGACTATGAAGTTTGATAATATGGTGACAACGATCTAGGCTGTGTGCAGCGGTTTGCGGTTATGATATAATGGTTTGGCTTGGAAAGTTTTTTTTTTGCCTGGTCACAGACTGCTGGTGTGTTGTGAAATTAAGTCCAAAAGCGAAGGGAAAAGGTGAGAAAGGAGTAGAGCGCATAGATTGGCATCCTACTGTAGTGGCATCCTGCTGTAATGCTCATCAAATTAAATGGCACTGCTGTCCATCCTCTCCACACACGTGTGAAAGCTTTTTCCAAGCATCTAGTAATCACATCTTTTCTATATTTTGAAAGGTGTTCCCAACACTTAAAACAAAACACACACACATTTAGACAAAGTTTCACACAATCTAGGTTAATAAGTGGAAAGAACCAGACAACTGAGTTCCCTACCAAAATAAATTAGGATGCATGCAGTATAGCACTGAAAGGTGTCATAGAAGCTGACAAAACCTTTGTTTGCCAGTTTTTTAGGGAAAATGTCTGCTCTGGTATCACATTTGTCATGGCCAATTTCTGGAGTAATTACATGGCTACTTATTCTAATGTGTTTCATAAAAGTATTAAAAATATAGTCCCTGTAAAATGAAATGCCAGGCTAATATGAATGTGAAATTGAAGCCACTGTTGATAATGAATGTGTCAATGACATAAAAACATCATGAGTGAATCGAGGAGAACTCTGTTTACTTCTGAACACACCAAATTAAATACATCATTTCAAAACCTATACAAACTGCATGAGGCCTTCCAGGAAGAAGCACTGGAGATGCACAAAACAGAATGCCGCTGGCAAAAACATTTCAGCCTTACTAACCACGTCACCAGTAATCATGTTAGCTCCAGAGTCTGCTTGACTCCTCTGACTTTACTGAGTTCCGCTGTCAATGCGAGGCACACTGGGCCAAGAACTACTGATTAAACAGCAGTACAGAAGCTCACAAGGCTGTATCACCCCAATACAGGACTAAATAGAAAGGGAAAGCATCTGACCCTGCCTACACCAGTAAAATGACATTATGTCCCTTCATGTGATCGGATGAAGGTCAGAAAGTGAGGTCGGAGGTATCTGGTTGAGTGTCTGCCTATGATTGGCTGCGGATTACCACCTCCGGAGGCAGTTGAGGAACCAATTGAAATATCAGTTGTTAAATGCAACGTAACATTTGCATAGTGATGGATCAGCATGTACGGAAAAAGTAAGAAAAAAACATGGCTACCAAGGTTAAAAATGGGAGCCACGACACAGCAAAATTAAGAATTTGAGACATCTGTTTACATCTTGTGTGAAATGACTTCAACGTATAGAGGTTGTTGGTGGTGCTGAGTAAGTAGAATTAAACGATGGGATTTTGAGTCAGCTAGGACGTTTTTGTGCATATCCAAGCAATGCTGTAGGTGGCTAAATGTACTGTAACAGGAGAGTGTAAATTGGCACAGCACTGTGGTAGACTGCACTGGGTCCAGTACTGTAGAATGTAATGGATCCTACACCCAGCCTTGGGGGACAACATGGCCCAACAGAACACAGACATGTTTTCCCTTGAGGAGCCACAACACTTATTGATATATACATCTACCATAGAGATTTGGCTTTGAGGAAACAGCTCTGAAAAGTATAGCTCCAGGCATAGTGTTTCAGGGATTGAATACATATACTGGAATTAGTTATGGCATGTTGTGATGTGAGCCCTGCACTAAACACTATCGAGCCAATTCTCATTGAACTTACATAATTCATAGTATTACATACTGTAACTTCGGTCAAGAAAGGAGCAGAACTATTCCCATGGCTAACAACAATATGCTCCGCAATGGAGGCTAACACATATCCTAATTGACTGTATTTTCTCCTGATACTGCTAAAGAAAAGCAATATTCAGACAATAGGCCTACAATGCCCCTTTGCGGAGAAATGAGGGTGGAATGCAGCCCGGGGTTTTGCCTTGAGGCCACACTAGTAATTAGCGAGCACTAAACAACATGTTTATCAGGTTCCCCAATTATTCTAGATAGCAGAAACAAGAGAAAGTGAGGGAGGGAGGGGTGTGTGTGTGTTTGTGTGTGTGTGTGTGTGTGTTCGTGTGTGTGTGTGTGTGTGTGTGTTCGTGTGTGTGTCCGTGTCCGTGTGTGTGTGTGTGTGTGTGTGTGTGTGTGTGTGTTCCCGTTGAAGCAGCTTGAGTGCAAGTCCATTTCTCCCCAACAGATTTTCAAGATAATAGCCTATCCTATCGAAGTTTCCATGTTCTCTCTTTTTCAGTTCCATTCTGAAAAGTTAATACAATTCGAGCCAAGGCAAATCCCAGTATTGAGATTCTGTTTATGCGTGATAGTTATACATAATTTAAAATCTGAAAATTACAACATACCATAGTCATCTTCTTATTCAAGTATACTACAGTAAAGACAAGTTATTCTGACTCCAAAAAAACAACGACTCTCATATCTCTAAATGCCTTGTGGGCAGCAGACTCTGTAGGCTAAATATTCCAGAAATCGCCTTTGCTTCAATAATGCCAGGCATGTGTCAGCACTGTAGCTATGAGGCCACCTATACCTATTGTCACACCTGCACTATTCATTGAGCCTAGCTTAAGCCTGTCTCTTTGTTTAGCTTTAAAGTAATGCTGTGCACCGTGCCTGGATAGGTAAAACACATCAGGACGCAGCTCTCTCAGCCATTATGAGACATTAAGATGATTTTAAATGTGATGCTCACTCACATCCTCTATTCTATTCTCTACAGAGGAAGCTCCGAAATAGAGGGAAAAACATCTGAAAGCTGTGTGAAACTGCAAATCTATCACTGCCTTAACCCCTGGCAGTTATCGTCCCCCCCGGGTGCTTACTGCATATCAAACATAAATAAAGTGAAAGAGTGTCATGCTGGTGTCAATGATTCGGGAGACAGGCACAGGAATGCGTAATAGGTTTTTTATTAAGCCCAAATTACGGCATGCCGTGTAATAGCATGGGGGCGAAGACCAAACAAACACTATACCAAAACACAGGGTTGAAACCCAAACAAAAGAGCGAAGAGTACCTCGAATAAATAACACACGCGCACAATGATTACACACGGGACGAGACCCGGAATCATCTGCACAATCCACAATGGCTCCAGCTAGTCATACGATATTGTTAGAAATGAGAATGCTGTAACACACACTGATCAAAATGCCTTTGACAACAAGCGAGAGATATTATCTTCAGATGTCATTTACAAAGCGTCACTCAAATTACCTGGCGACCAACCTTCCCCACTTTACTACGGGATCCTGACCGATCAAAGTGATCACTGAAGAGGCTGACGTGCCGGTGCCGTTGATGTAAATCACAAGTGACATTCTCTGAAATACATTTCACAGACAGAGAGAAAATAACTAACATGTAAACAAGCCTACCACTACAAACTGTGGTTTGTGTGTGTGTGTGTGTGTGTGTGTGTGTGTGTGTGTGTGAACCTGCGTGTCATCAATTAATGGCAGTAGCCATGATTGTCCACACAATGAAATTAGTGTCTCCATCTCTTCAGGATCAGTGACTATCAGGAGCCTGGCCTGTGTGGGTCGACCAGGCCCCATACTGCACCGCTGCAGCCCCCCTCATCTCTCCTGACAGAGTCATTATGATCCTTTATGGTGGATCGTAGGCGCAGGCAGCCAACCGCAGCACATCTGAATACTGATGCAAAGGAGACTTTTGCCACGACTAATCATAATTTAGGCCAAGTTCCCCACTTTTAGTCAGGTTGGCCTCTACCATGATAATTATTAACCACATTCTTTAAAGGGGTTTTTAAACCCACATGATGCTGTACCTGCCACGTATGCCATGAGTCATGTGTACTACAGATGTCAGTGCTGCCTGGAAAAAAACTACACGTCTACTGATCAGTTTTGCATATACTTATAAACGTTTGCATAACTATGCATTAAGTGAGTACTGCCATTTACAGAAAAAGCAGATGTTGTATATGGGAAAATAACATACTGTATGCTAGGGCTGGGCGATATGGCAAATAAATTATCACATTATATATATTTTCATTCGATAACGATGATTATCATGATATTAATCAAATCATGTTTAAAAGGTGCATATCTGCTTCAGACTCAAGCCTGTGTCACGTCCTGACCTTAGTTCCTTTTTTTATGTCTCTATTTTAGTTCGGTCAGGGCGTGAGTTGGGGTGGGCATTCTATGTTTATGTTCTATGTTTTGCTTTTGGCCTGGTATGGTTCCCAATCAGAGGCAGCTGTCAATCGTTGTCTCTGATTGAGAACCATACTTAGGTAGCCTGTGTTCCCACTATGATTTGTGGGTAGTTGTTTTCTGTCTCTGTACCAGACAGGACTGTTTCGTTTGTTCCGTTTTGTTCTAGATCATGTACACGTACCACGCTGCACCTTGGGCCTCTCCTTCTTCCACCTACGAGAATCATTACAGCCTGCCTGAACAAACCAAAGGCTTTAATGTGTCTTATTTATTGTCAGAGGTAGAATTCACAAATAACATTTTAACTCCACTTTAAAAAAAAAGCTGTAAACCCTTAAGTCATGAGCAAGAAATAAAAATATAAAAAAATTAAATAGTGCAAGTCAATATGCATTATAACTGTTAGCCTAATGGCACATCACAGTTGCATTTGCTTTAATGATAATTATCACAATTTTAATCAAGTAATGTTTAAAAGGGTAATTTCTGCTTCAGACTCAAGCCTGCCTGAATAAACCGAAGGCTTTAATGTTTCTTATTTATTGTCAGAAGTAGAAGAACTCACAAATAACATTAACTCAACTTTTTTTTAAAACTATAAACCTTTTTCCAGTTATGAACAAGAAATTTAAAAAAACATAGTGCAAGTCAATTTGCATTATAAATGTTAGCCTAATGGCACATCACAGTTGACGTTGGGGTAGTTGTTGTCTTACAAGCAAGAAAGTCAAGTCTGTCTACGGTCTCTGGCTTTAAAGCTGCCCATATGGCAGGTCACCATGTTGGCACATATGCTAAAAACACGCTCTGAGGGGGAGCAGGCTGCAGGAATGCACAGGTAGCGCTTTGCCAGGTGGCTGACAGGTGGCTGACTTCGGGAAAGTTTTTTTGGTGGATGTTCCACCAGTCCAGTGGATTGGTTTCACTGTCAGCATCAGGAGACTGAAGGTAGCAGCTGAGTTCCTTTTCTACCAGCTAGATTTCAGTAAGACCTGTGGTGGTAGAGCATGGCTTTTTGCCCAGTGACTTTCTCTTTTTAGCTGGCAGTTGTGGTGAAGCAGCAGCAACATCTCCGTGTGCTGGGCTTGGGTTTTCATGTCCCTCATTGACCATCTCTGAGACAGCTCTTGCTTTTATGTGGCCCATCTTCTCCTCTTTGATGTAATGTGTTTTAGACCGAGGGTCGACCAACGAGGCCAGGAGGTCATCTGTGGCTAGGTCATCATTTCTCATTCAGATAGTCCATGACTATCGTTTTGATGGTTTGGGTGAGCTTTGTTTCACCATCATCAGGATTCATGACCTCTGTATTGAACAGGTGTAGTACTGGCTTCAGGTAAGACACACTGACATAAGACTCACCAGACAGAGCATCTGTGAATTCTAGGAGTGGGGTCAATATCTGGTTGATGGACTCAAGAACATCTATATCTGTATAGGTGGGAGTTAAGTGCCGGTTCTTCTGGTCACTGGACATGACCTGTGAAATGTCTTTCTCCTGCTCCAGGACTCTTTGCACCATCTTTTGACGTGATCCCCAGCTGGTAGGCTGCTCTGTCACCAACTTGTGCTGGGGTAAGTTGTGTTCTTTTTGAGCAACTGCCAGGTCTCTCTTCTTTATCCACAAATAGGAAAAGGCACCTACCACTTAATAACACTCCAATTGCTCGATCCACCCGTTTGTCTCTACCCATTCTCTCTAAGAGAACCTCTAGTGACACCCCATCCTGTGAACGGGACCGTTGTCATCATCTGACACAAATTAGCATAACGCAACAGACATAAATATTCCTAGAAAATACTCCTATTCATGAAAATCACAAATGAAATATATTGAGACACAGCTTAGCCTTTTGTTAATCACCCTGTCAGCTCAGATTTTCAAAATATGCTTTACAGCCAAAGCTAGACAAGCATTTGTGTAAGTTTATCGATAGCCTAGCATTTTGTCCAGCTAGCAGCAGGTAACTTGGTCACGGAAATCAGAAAAGCAATCAAATTAAATAGTTTACCTTTGATGAGCTTCGGATGTTTTCACTCACGAGACTCCCAGTTAGATAGCAAATGTTCCTTTTTTCCCCCAATAAAATTTTTGTAGGTGAAATAGCTCCGTTTGTTTTTCACGTTTGGCTAAGAAATCGCCCAGAAATTGCAGTCACGAAAACGGCGAAAAATATTCCAAATTAGCTAAATAATATCGACAGAAACATGGCGAACGTTGTTTATAATCAATCCTCAAGGTGTTTTTCAAATATCTATTCGATAATATATCCATCGGGACAATTAGTTTTTCAGTAGGACCGATTGGAGTAATGGCTACCTCTGTATTTTACGCGAGAGTCACCCTGGGAGCCATCAGGTGACCACTTGCGCAATGTACCCGCCTAATACCCGCCTACGGGTATTCTTCAACATAAATGCGTAAAACTACGTCACAATGCTGTAGACACCTTCGGGAATACGGAGAAAGAGTGATCTCGTTGATAGCCCATTCACTGCTCAATAGGGATGCATTGGAACACAGCGCTTTCAAAACATGAGGCACTTCCGGATTGGATTTTTCTCAGGCTTTCGCCTGCAACATCAGTTCTGTTATACTCACAGACAATATTTTTACAGTTTTGGAAACTTTAGAGTGTTTTCTACCATAAGCTGTCAATTATATGCATATTCTAGCATCTTGTCCTGACAAAATATCCCGTTTACTACGGGAACGTTTTTTTTTCCAAAAATGAAAATACTGCCCCCTAGTCACAAAAGGCTACGAGAAATCAAGAGATTTTAATCAAATGTTAAAATCACAATAACCGCTTTAGTTATGTACAAATGTAATATTTAACATAATCAGTTGATGAAACAAAATGCACATTTAGTTTAATCTAACCAATCACTTCAATATACACAATGACAAGGTTACTTACCAATGGCCAAGTGCAGACAATGTCCAAAACATTGCAGTCGGTCCATTTGTTGATTTGAGCGGCCTTCACCACGTTCGCACCACTATCCGTTGTAATGCAGACCTGTCTGTCTTGACTGAGTCCCCAGGAGGCGAGAGCGTCAATAAGCCCCTCTGCTATAGCCTCACCCGTGTGGTCGTCAGGAAAGTGTTATGTTTGAAGGCATTCACTTCGAAGATTCCACTCTTTGTCAATATAGTAGATAGTGAGGCTATATAAGGCTCTGACGTGCGATTAGACCACAGATCGGTAGTAGTAGCAAAATACGTAAAATCTGTCTTGAGCTGTTCCTTAACATTTTCTCTACACTTGGCGTAGAGTTTGGGCAGTGCAGTGTGAGAGAAATGTTTGCGGCCAGGGAGCACGTACCTGGGGTCAATTAAATTGATTAGCCCCTTGAAACCTTCATTTTTAACTGTGCTAATTGGTAGGATGTCCTTAGCAACGCATAATAGCATTTGTGATGTCTTTGTGTCTTTTCGATGTTTGCTTGTAGGGCATAAACGCTGTCAGTGTTCGCTGCTTTCAGAGGCAGGTGTTAGTCATTGTCTCTGATTGGGAACCATATTTAGGTAGCCTGTTTGGTGTTGGGTTTTGTGGGTGATTGTCTCCTGTGTCAGTGTTTGTTCCACACGGGACTGTTTCGGGTTTACACGTTTGTTGTTTTTGTAGTTTATTCATGTATAGTTTTCTTATTAAAAACAACCATGAATTTCAACCACGCTGCATTTTGGTCCTCCTCTCCTTCCCAGGAAGAATCCAGTTACAACGGCACAATTTGCACTGAACATTGCTCTGCTCTTTGTCGGACTTCAAAAAGCCAAACCACTTCCAACATTTCTGAAACAGTTGAAGCTTTTTTTATCAATAATTTATTTGTTGAAAGCAACTGTCACTGACACTGTTTTTGCCTACATCACTCATTTTTAATGGTTAATAGAGGCTACTCCATCACTCAAGGTGCTAAGTGGTTTTTAGTGGGTGTATACCTCTCCACGTGCATATTGTCACTTCTCCACATGTTCCTGCTGTCACAGAGGTGAAATGGACTACTGTACCTAATCATTCTATATCGACATTATCGAAAATGAATATCTCGTTATTGAGGGAAGTAATTACCTCGATCATTATTGATATTGATTTCTCGCCCAGCCTTCCTGAATGCCTAGTATTGATCTGATTTAAAATAGTACCCCTTTTATGAGTCACTAAAGACATTTTCCTTACATTTGCAGTAATTTGTATAGGTTTCAGCGCCGTGCTGACCTGGCAGGTCTTAATGGAATTATCAATCTCCAGAAGTTGTCCATTTTAGGACTTCCTTCCTAAAGGGACTCCATTAGTTCAAATCGTCAGGTTACATTGTCAGACCAACAAATACAGTAAGAGGTATCTGCCTCAGAGATACTAACGGCTGAAAACACAGGGGTCAAATCTTCAGGTTACATCGTCAGAGCAACAAATACAGTAAGAGGTATCTGCCTCAGAGATACTAACGGCTGAAAACACAGGGGTCAAATCTTCAGGTTACATCGTCAGACCAACAAATACAGTAAGAGGTATCCGCCTCAGAGAAACTAACGGCTGAAAACACAGGGGTCAAATCTTCAGGTTACATCGTCAGACCAACAAATACAGTAAGAGGTATCTGCCTCAGAGAAACTAACGGCTGAAAACACAGGGGTCAAATCTTCAGGTTACATTGTCAGAGCAACAAATACAGTAAGAGGTATCCGCCTCAGAGAAACTAACGGCTGAAAACACAGGGGTCAAATCTTCAGGTTACGTCGTCAGAGCAACAAATACAGTAAGAGGTATCTGCCTCAGAGATACTAACGGCTGAAAACACAGGGGTCAAATCTTCAGGTTACATCGTCAGACCAACAAATACAGTAAGAGGTATCTGCCTCAGAGAAACTAACGGCTGAAAACACAGGGGTCAAATCTTCAGGTTACATCGTCAGACCAACAAATACAGTAAGAGGTATCCGCCTCAGAGATACTAACGGCTGAAAACACAGGGGTCAAATCTTCAGGTTACATCGTCAGACCAACAAATACAGTAAGAGGTATCCGCCTCAGAGAAACTAACGGCTGAAAACACAGGGGTCAAATCTTCAGGTTACATCGTCAGACCAACAAATACAGTAAGAGGTATCCGCCTCAGAGAAACTAACGGCTGAAAACACAGGGGTCAAATCTTCAGGTTACATCGTCAGACCAACAAATACAGTAAGAGGTATCTGCCTCAGAGATACTAACGGCTGAAAACACAGGGGTCAAATCTTCAGGTTACATCGTCAGAGCAACAAATACAGTAAGAGGTATCCGCCTCAGAGAAACTAACGGCTGAAAACACAGGGGTCAAATCTTCAGGTTACATCGTCAGACCAACAAATACAGTAAGAGGTATCTGCCTCAGAGATACTAACGGCTGAAAACACAGGGGTCAAATCTTCAGGTTACATTGTCAAACCAACAAATACAGTAAGAGGTATCCGCCTCAGAGATACTAACGGCTGAAAACACAGGGGTCAAATCTTCAGGTTACATCGTCAGAGCAACAAATACAGTAAGAGGTATCTGCCACAAAATGGTCTATTTCTTCCCTGGTGGATTGCAGTGTGCAAACATTTAAAAAAACCAGAATGGGCATGCTGAAAGGGCTTTATGAATTCATATACAAACACTGTGTGTTGCTTCTGGGATTTACCCAACTTAGTAGAGAACATGAGAACACATCCATATATTATCTACCTTATTTTCACACTAACCTTTTCCTTTGGTCATGGAATTGTTTGTTCTAATAAGGTTAGGCCTAAGAGGCATCACAGTTCCTCTGTCGGTTTAGGCTTACAATACTAGTGAAAACGAAAACAATTAACTCTTATGGGACAGTGTCTCCCGACCGCTCCGGTCTCAGCCTCCAGTATTTATGCTGTTTGTGTCGGGGGGGCTGGGGTCAGTCTGTTATATCTACACAGCACTTTGTGACATCGGCTGATGTAAAAAAGGTGTTTATAAATACATTTGATTGATTGACAGTTTTTGGGTTTATTCACAACCTACAGCACTGGAAAAAGCTGGTGAGCAATCACTGTCAGGTCAAGAAGGTGGTATGATGCCATGTCCAAGATACAAATCCAGCAGCTTAAATGTGCCGACAGTCAACAACTCATGCGTTTACATTTCCTTTAAAATGCATTTCATTAAGTCTGCTTCCGTACAAGGGGAGAAAAACAAAACAATATCTTTAATACATTTTATTTATATTTTCTTTAATTTCTGTACTTTAGACCAATTAGCAGCCTAAATTTGACATGCTCATATAATTGCAATAGTTAAATACATCAATGTTATTTATTTTAAAGTTTATGAAAATCTTACAGTTTAAGTCATTAAAACTCGTTTTCCAACCCCTACATACATTTCTTGTTAACAGACTATAGTTTTGGCAAGTCTGGAAGGGATTACCTTTGTACATGAAGTCATTTTTCCAACAATAGTTTACAAACAGACTATTTCACTTATAATTCCTTGTACCACAATTCCAGTGGGCCAAAAGTTTACGTACACTAATTTGACTGTGCCTTTAAAGGTGTAGAGGTGTACCTGTGGATGTATTTCAAGACCCACCTTCAAACTTAGTGCCTCTTTGCTTGACATCATGAGAAAATCAAAAGAAATCAGCCAAGACCTCAGAAAACAAATTGTAGACCTCCGCAAGTCTGGTTCATCCTTGGGAGCAATTTCCAAACGCATGAAGGTACCACGTTCATCTGTACAAACAATAGTACGCAAGTATAAACACCATGGACCCACGCAGCCGTCATACCGCTCAGGAAGGAGACGCGTTCTGCCTCCTAGAGATGAACGTACTTTGGTGTGAAAAGTGCAAATCACTCCCCAAACAACCGCAAAGGACCCTGTGAAGATGCTAGAGGATACAGGTACAAAGTATCTATCTCCACAGTAAAACGAGTCCTATATCGACATAACCTGAAAGGCCGCTCAGCAAGGAAGAAGCCACGGCTCCAAAACGGCCACAAAAAAAGCCAGTCTACGATTTGCAACTGCACATGGGGACAAAGATCATACTTTTTGGAGAAATGTCCTCTGGTCTGATGAAACAAAAATAGAACTGTTTGGCCATAATGACCATTAGGAAAAGGGGAGGCTTGCAACCCGAAGAACACCCTCCCAACCATGAAGCACGGGGGTGGCAGCATCATGATGTGGGGGTGCTTTGCTGCAGGAGGGACTGGTGCACTTCACAAAATAGATAGCTTCATGAGAAATGAAAATTATGTGGATATATTGAAGCAACATCTCAAGACATCAGTCAGGAAGTTAAAGGTTGGTCACAAATGGGTCTTCCAAATGGACACTGACCCCAAGCATACTTCCAAAGTTGTGGCAAAATGGCTTGAGGACAACAGAATCAAGGTAATGGAGTGGCCATCACAAAGCCCTGACCTCAATTCTATAGGAAATGTGTGGGCAGAACTGAAAAAGCGGGTGCGAGCAAGGAGGCCTACAAACCTGACTCAGTTACATCAGCTCTGTCAGGAGGAATGAGCCAAAATTCACCCAACTTATTGTGGGAAGCTTGTGGAAGGCTACCCGAAACGTTTGACCCAAGTTTTAGGCAATGCTACCAAATACAAATTGAGTGTAGGTAAACTTCTGACCCACTCAGAATGTGATGAAAGAAAAAAAAGCTGAAATAAATCACTGACATTTCACATTCTTAAAATAAAGTGGTGATCCTAACACACCTAAGACAGGGAATTTTTACTAGGATTAAATGTCATGAATTGTGAAAAACTGAGTTTAAATGTATTTGGCTGAGGTGTATGTAAACTTCCGACTTCAACTGTTTATGCTTTTATTAAAAAGCTAAAATGAATTGCTTTTAGATAATAATCAACGTCTCATTGAGCAAAGACAAATATAGAATAGAATGAATTAATGACACAGGATCAACCTCCTTTCAAATTGGTCAAATTGTTCTCAAAATACAATTGTACAATTGTATTTTACAATTGTACATACAATAGTAAATACAATTGTACAGTGCATTCTTAAAGTATTCAGACCCCTTGGCTTTCTCCTCATTTCATTTTGTTACATTACAGCCTTTGCTACATTACAGAAATACCTTATTTACATAAGTATTCAGACCCTTTGCTATAAGACTCAAAATTGAGCTCAGTGCATCCTGTTTCCTATTGATCCTCCATGATTGGAGTCCACCTGTGGTAAATTCAATTGATTGGATATGATTTGGAAAGGCACACAACTGTCTATATAAGGTCCCACAGTTGACAGTGCATGTCAGAGCAAAAACCAAGCCATGAGGTCGAAGGAATTGTCCGTAGAGCCCCGAGACAGGATTGTGTCGAAGCACAGATCTGGGGAAGGGTACCAAAACATTTCTGCAGCATTGAAGGTCCCCAAGAACATAGTGGCCTCCATCATTCTTAAATGGAAAAAGTTTTGAACCACCAAGACTTTTCTTAGAGCTGGTTGCCTAGCCAAACTGAACAATCGGGGGAGAAGGGCCTTTATCAGGGAGGTGACCAAGATGGTCTCTCTGACAGAGCTCCAGAGTTCCGCTGTGGAGATGGGAGAACCTTGCACAAGGACAACCATCTCGGCAGCACTCCACCAATCAGGTCTTTATGGTCGAGTGGCCAGACGGAAGCCAGTTCTTAGTAAAAAACACATGACAGCCCAATTGGAGTTTGCCAAGAGGCACCTAAAGGACTGTCAGACCATGAGAAACAAGATTCACTGCTCTGATGAAACCAAGATTGAACTCTTTGGCCTGAATGCCAAGCGTCTCGTCTGGAGGAAACCTGTCACCATCCCTACAGTGAAGCATGGTGGTGGCAGCATCATGCTGTGGGGATGTTTTTCAATGGCAAGTACTGGGAGACTAGTCAGGATCGAGGGAAAGATGAATGGCGCAAAGTACAGAGAGCTCCTTGAAGTAAACCTGCTCCAGAGCACTTAAGGACCTCAGACTGGGGCAAAGGTTCACCTTCCAACAGGACAACAAACCAAAGCACACAGCCAAGACAACACGGGAGTGGCTTCGGAACAAGTCTCTGAAAGTCCTTGAGTGGCCCAGCCAGAGCCCGGACTTTAACGCGATCGAACATCCCTGGAGAGACGTGAAAATAGCTGTGCAGCGACGCTCCCCATCCAGCCTGAGACAGCTTGAAAGGATCTGCAGAGGAGAATTGGAGAAACTCCCCAAATACAGGTGTGCCAAGCTTGTATTGCCATAGCCAAGAAGACTCGTGGCTGTAATCGCTTCCAAAGGTATTTCAACAAACTACTTCGCAAAGGGTCTGAATTTTTTGCTTTGTCATTATGGGGTAGTGTGGGTAGATTGATGAGGGGAAAAATGAATTAATAAATTTTAGAAAAAGGCTGCATGTAACGAAACAAAATGTGGAAAAAGTCAAGGGGTGTGAATACTGAATGCACTGCATATAAATGATTTAACATTAGCATGAAATACAGAAGAAGAGAAAAAAAGTTAGTTCATATTATTAAAACTTCCTGAAAAGCATTAACAGTTCACCATGGAACCATGGGAGAGAACCCATCATGAAGACATAGGATGGGGAAAAGAGCAATGTTGTTTGACTTGTGCTGTTGTTTTGAAGGCCCAAAGGTCAACAACAAATTTTGACTCTTATCATTATGAAGCCTTCCTCAAAATATCACACTTATCAAGAGATGAAAATTGCACGTATTACTCAATTCTGCCTGGACCCCCTCTCGTAAAGTTAATTGTAATAACGTTACAAAATTTGTTGGTTTAAAAATGCATTTGTTTTGTGTGTCTCTCAGTTTGTGTGGAGCTGTTTAAATGTCTTCTGTGTTGTTCAGCCATGCATTATGCATTGCAATATTTTAAAGGTCAAATTCCTTATGCCTCAAATATTTCAACATATTAAGGGCAGAGGAAGCATGGTCACAGCATGTGGGGACTAAACTTAAATCTACATAATACATGTTGGAGACGTTATGGCCATTGAGTATAAAGTAAGAACCGAGCAATTTACTTTTGACTCGAGAAACACCTGGAGCATAGGATGGTGCGCATTATGGACCAGCTGCCAATATGCAAATGTGTGTTAATCAAGTAAGCACACATTGATACCAATTCAACTGACAAATTATGGACATTACCTTAAGAGATGGCTGATTACATATAGTGACATTAAATTATGCAGACAATGCAAATAACATACAAAAACAGACTGAAGTCTTAAAGTAAAGACTTTGCTTTCCCATGCAGTAGAAAATACTCATATATCTAGACTCAGACAGGGTTTTAGTCTGTTTATAAGATGCAGTGGATTTCCTAGTTAGAGGGTAGATGGCCGTATAAGGGAGAAGGTGATGATAAAGAGCTGTGCTTTCTGAACCTGGCACCAGCACACAGTCATGTTGCCTCTTGGCTATTCTCAAACAGCCCTCTGTACTAAGGCCTTGTGGAAACATCTCCCCTCAGACTGTGTGTGGTGGAAACTTTACTCTGGGATATGTTGCTCTTAAACACAGCCAACAAGAAATGTCCCAGGAGGGTTAGATTACAGCTTCTCAACACTAAAATAGGTGGAAACAAAGTTGTTGCCATTATGAAAGAGTGAGTGATTTATTGTCCCCCTAACAGGTAGTTTTATCACAGCAATACATACACATTTGTATTTTCACCTAGGGCCTATAAATGTGGTTCCCCTTTTATAGACGATAACATTGGAGTGACCTAAGCATGTATTCATGTGACACAACAACCAACCACACAGCGTTCACAAGGTTGAGCCCACACTTCAATCTCCACAAATGGATGAGTGAGATTTATCTTTATAGATGGAGGAGCGGGTATAGCGGTGGTACAATCGGTTGGTTTAATGTCAGCCTTGACTGGGAGAACTCAATTTCATGTCTGGATTATAAAATGGCTATAATTTGCTCATGGTGTCATAAATCTAAGTTGCTATGATTTTAACTAATTAGTTTCATGTCTGAGTCAGCAGCTCTGGTAGAAAAACAGAAGGGAAATGAACAAAGAAAATCATTCTGTTATTCCATCTGAGATTTCCACCCTGTTAGACATTAACAATGCTGTTGTGAGAGAAAGAATCAAGTACTGCAGAAGATTTCAACCAGTTACAGTATGAATAATGGTTTATAAATATGTGTTCGACAGTGATTAATAGACTAGACTGTAGATGCACTTAGTTCCAGGCACACAGGTATTTCTGTAATCGTGGTCAGTCTGTTGCTCAGGCCTTATGTTTTGCTGCGATCCAGTCTACCCACCCAACACATGGAATATTCACATCCAGCAGCCCATTTAGAAAATCCTTTATTCAAAATGCATCCACAACTGAACTGGGGGTTACACTAGAGAGCAGGCCGGGAGGTTCCGAAAAGCTCCATAACATTTAGCTATTAGCAGTGAGAGGCAGAGGAGGGGGTATAAGTGAGTGTGACTGACTGATTGAAATGGAATTTGATGTGGCAGATGTGTGCTGTAGGGGGATTTCACCTCTCACACAGCCACTGCATAACATATCTAAAAACCTAATGTAAAATAGATCTATGTGAAAGGCCGTACCTTTTCACTGACGAAATCCTGGGCGGGACAGCACGAAATGAGACGCAGAGACGTGACTTCAACAGAAAGAAGGAAACTGTATTGGGAGTTCTTCTTTCAACTCTCCCCGGGGCCGTACAAACAAAGGCCCGGGTAATGGCTATCCAAACAAAAAAAACGAACAGTTGGTACTACACGCCATTCCAACAGCTTGAGCCAAACCTATAACCGGGAATCCTACTGTCCTGGAATTCGCCATAGAATCCGGCTCGTAATCCCTCTCCCCCCTCTGCCCCTTCCTTATTAAGAGAGCACAAACAATCATCAGTCAATTGGCCTCAGGTGAACTCATCAGTAGTGGCTGTACTGCAGCCCACCTCCAGGAGAGGGTGCAGTCAGACCACTTGATCCGGCTGATCCCTCACACATCCCCCCTTCAAGCCGGAACCAGGGGGGCTCGTGCCACTGGACCTACCAGGTCTCGGCGAGAAAGCGCATCCGCATTACCGTGTAGTTTTGCGCTTGTGAACCACCTCGTTGTCCAGTCCAGTTGTATAATTGTCCCTTTTTCCCGCCATCCACTTGAGGGGGCATGGTCGGTGACAAGGCGGAAACTTCTCCCTAGGAGGTAATATCTCAGATACCCTAGCGCCCATTTAATCACCCGTGCCTCTCTCTCCACAGTAGCATAGCTTCGCTCCCTAGGGGCCAGTTTACAGCTGATATACACAATGTAGTCTTACTCCTCCCCCTCCCCCTGTGACAACACAGCCCCTATCCCTGTGTCTGATGAATACAGTAAAAGGCATGTAAAAGTCTGGCATCCTCAAAACAGGGTTAGTGCATAACACAGTCTTAAGTTCATTAAAAGCTTTTTCGACCCTGTCGGTCCATACCATCCGCACCATTCTGAGTTTTGGGTCAGGTCAGTCAGTGGCGCTGCTATGGTGGAATAGTTTGGTATGAAGCGCCGGTAGTATGCTGTCAGTCCCGGGAAGGCGTGCACCACCTTCTTGTTATCGGGCCTGGACCACTCCTACACCACCTGTGTTTTCTCCTTCTGGGGTTTGATGAGGCCACTGCCAATAGTGTACCCCAAGTATTCGGCTTAGTTTAAGCCTAGGTGGCACTTCTTAGGATTGGTCGTAAGCCTGGCCACCTCCAGGCTTGCCAACACAGCTCGCACCTTGTTTAGGTGGTCGTCCCAGTCCTCCGTGCCAAACCACGACCGGGACTCCTCTGGTGTGGAGTCGGCAAAGATCTATCGAAGCCGTTCTCTTTCCTCCTGCCTCCTATCCTCACCTGCCTGGATCCCTCTTCGCCTTGGCTCTCGATTCCGTGGCACGTCTCATCACTAGACGTCTCTTCAAAGACCCGCTGCAGCAGTGGAATCCTCATCCTGCTTCTCTTGTTCCCCTAGTAGACCGTCTAGTCGCCCAGTGTGGTTTACTTTCTTTTCCCGGACTTTATGGTGGGCCCATGGGGTACTGTGAGCTCCTCTTCTCTTGTCGGCCCCTCTGATGCTTCTCTGCATTGGCCCACAACCGGTGGAAGAGTGGGCAATCACGACTGAGGAGGACGGGAACTGACAAGTTCGGTGACAGGTCCATCCCCATAGTGACCTTTCCCACAGGTGTGGTCATCTTTACTTGGGCCCTGGGGTAATCCTGGACATCGCCATGTATGCATGATACCTTCACTTCGCCTTCGAGCACTGTCCAGTTGTCCTGTATATCCCTTTGGCTGAGGGAGACCATGATGCAGGAGTCCAGGAACACAAATGTTTAAGTTCTGCCTATTCTCACCGGAATGCGCCGGGTGGGGGCCGTCTCTGCCTGCCAGCAGGGCGCTTGATGGGGAATGTCCCTTGCCTGGGAGTGGCCGGGGCTCGGGTAAGGGGACTCGGTGGGCATGGGCTCCTCCATTTTCAGGCAGTGTCGTGCGATGTGTCCTAGGGCTTGACATTTAAAACACCGGACCGTGCGGGGAATAGGTTCATGTCTCGTTCTCTCCCTCTCTGGTGGAAGCTTCTCTCTCTTCCTCTCCACTCGTAGTAGGGCTTCTTTAAAAACTTTTTTTTAAACCTTTATTTAACTAGGCAAGTCAGTTAAGAACAAATTCTTATTTTCAATGACGGCCTAGGAACAGTTGGTTAACTGCCTTGCTCAGGGGCATAACGACAGATTTTTACCTTGTCAGCTCGGGTTTTCAATCTTACAACCTTTCGGTTACAAGTCCAATGCTCTAACCACTAGGCTACCTGCCTAAGGGCTTCTTGTGCAGGCTTCCGACGCCTATCGGCCTCTACAGCCCTATAGGTCTCAATAGCCCTGACTAGGGCATCCATTGTCTGGGAGTTGCTCTGGCTTACTGTTCTTAGTAGGGTCGGTGGCAGTTCTCTCAAGCACTTGTCGACCGCGATTGTCTCCGACTAGGCGGACTAACTGGAGCGCTTGTCCTTTAAGTGATGCGTCATCCCTGTAGGTTGATCCGTGGAACCTCTGGGCTCTCTCGCGAGGGCTCTGGTTATACCGAGCCAACACCTCTGCCTTCAACTTGCTGTAGTCCAGCTCAGCTTCCTCGCCCAGGTCGTAATACGCTGCCTGTGCTGGCCCTGATAGCAGGGGCGAGATCAGCCCGGCCCACTCAGGCCACCCTTGTCGCCTGGCCGTCCGTTTGAGGGCCAGGAAGTAGGCCTTGATGTCGCCCTCTTTGCTCATCCGTGGGTTCAGGCTGTTCAACATCGGCGTTGCTCTCCTGTCGGCCGGTCTCTCCCATGCCAGGTCCTTGATTGCAGGTAGAGTGTTTGTGCCTGTTGTATGCCACCATCGCTCATCTTCTGCCCTTCGCCTGTGTCTCTGCTATGGGGGGGTTCAATCAGTCTTGGCTTCTGGTGCCCGCATTGTCCACCAATGTGAAAGGCCATACCTATTCACTGACGGAATCCTGGGCAGGATAGCATGAAATGAGACGCAGAGAAAAATAACAAAAATGTAATGGGAGTTTATCTTTCAACTCTCCCCGGGACCATACAAACAAAGGCCCGGGTAATGGCTATCCTAACAATAAAACTAACGGTTCATACCACACGCCAATCCAACAGCTTGAGCCTATAACCGGGAATCCAACTGTCCTGGAATTCGCCATAGTCTCCGGCTCATAATCACTCTCCGCCTCTGCCCCTTAAGAGAGCACAAACAACATCAGTCAATTAGCCTCAGGTGAGCTCATCAATAGTGGCTGTACTGCGGCCCACATCCAGGAGAGGGCGCAGTCGGACCCCTTGAGCCAGCTGATCCCTCACTTTACAAACCTAATGTAGTGCATTAGGCCTCCGTTGCTCTGGAATATAATTTTGGCAATAGATCAGCTACATGTCTCGTCAAGTGTCAGAAGAGATTGGCATGAGGCATTACGTTACATTAGACACAGTCAGAGACGACCACTCATAGGGATTGGGAAACCAAAAAGATTTGCTCGCCGCACATGCTCTGTCCTTCCTCCTGGACAGGTGAGGGGTGAACATTTTCCTAATATGGATTCAGTACCCCTGCTTGTCTACATGAATAGAGCTAAAACCCTGATGATCGATAGACATAACCACAGTTAGGAGTGTGGCCAGTCAGCCAGCCAGATGACCTTGGTTCATTGGTAGAGTGAGTAAGTTGGTGTGTAAGCAGGCAGTAGCACCACACTGTCGAAAGCATGACCACCCTTATCAACCTGGACGGACATGACTGTGGAACGTAGGCAATGTTAACACTATGAATGACAGGAAAGGTGACAGACGCAATGTAAAACATGTCCACACACAGGACCATGACATGACTTAACTAAGGAACATTGACGTGTTCACATGGTGTAAAATGAAAGGAAAGGTGAGATGATCGGACATTGTCAAAGAGTCATTGTAAAACATGTCCATACACAGGATCATGAACTGACACAACTTGACTTTGGCACATGAACTTGTTCATTGTCGATATGGTGTAAGGAAAGGTGACACAGGCATTTCCAGAGGACCATTGTAAAACATGTCCACAGATAGAAGAAACATGTTCTGCCCTGAGGGTGGTGTGAATCAGTAAGGGCTAGCTAACTTCAAGACCATGGACAGCGGTCGCTAAGTTGTTGACTCATCTACCTGCCATAGAATAGACAGCCAGGCCCCCTGCGGCACACACACACAGGTTAATCCATGGCTGCCTATCACAAGGGACTTCCTATTCCGAGGGGACATCTTTAGAGCACCACATGTAATCTAAATGAGAGGAGCAACTTTTTCACAAAAGAGACTTGTCACATGGTTATAGTTTGTTTGTAGTCAAGAAGCCTTGTTGACATCCTGCCCTGCTTTACAAGCATGTGTTTTTTTGATATTTTGATATTTTGTGGCAAAATGCATTAATGATACATGTAAAAACTTGGGTGACAAATGCCTACTGCATTAATATGCTGGTAACCTCCAAAATAAAGGAAACACTTGAGTAAATGACGGATACAAAGTATATTGAAAGCAGGTGTTCCACACAGGTGTGGTTCCTGAGTTAATTAAGCAATTAACGTTCCATCATGCTTAGGGTCATATATAAAATGCCCAGTTGCCCATTATTTTGGCTACCATGGCTAAATCCCCATATCGCAAGAATCTAGAGTGTTTTTTTATGAACGTTTATGTCTGCTTCTTCTCATTTTACCTTTTTGGTCTTACCTCCTTCGCTCCTTCTGTGCACCTTCCCATTTACACCAGAGGTCTGTATATAAATGAACAAATGCACAAGTCTCCAGCCTAACAATGGGAGGCGTTGTCCCAAAGGCGGCAAGGCAGGTGACAGGCTTTGGTCCAAAATAAGCCCACAGAAACGTATTGGCCTTATTTTGGACAGATTTTAGTGCTTCGCTTCTTCCTCTGGTTTTACAAACAGCATTTTAGCCAAATACTGTTATTCTAGCTGCCTAGTCTGTGTTTTATAAACTGTGCAATAAGCATAAAACACAATTATATAAAGAATTGACAACTCGTTCTCATTCTGAAAAATAAGGTAGGCCACTTGATTTAAACATCTTAACAAAGTGGATAGACGAACATGCTGTTCAAACAGTGTTATTAATAATTAAACTGTTCTACCTTGTTAGCTAGCAAATAGATCCAAATTGGCTAAACTTTAAATATAAATTAGCTGGCTACTACCTAGCACGTGGGCTTGCGCTTGAGAGATTGTTAATGAGACCTGTGTTTATTTTCAATAATGCCTACAAGAAGCTAATAAGCCCTGAATTCATTAGATTATTGCTGACTGTTTGAAATGCAGCGCATTTGACCTTTAATTGTACAACAAAGCTTATTTAATTAAAAATGAGATGCATATCGTGATTCACCCATAAGTTTGAAAAAAAATCAAGTCATGATTTTTAGGTTATATCGACTAGCCCTACCATGGCTAGGAAGAAGAGATCTCAGTGACATTGAAAGAAGGGTGTGTGTGTGTGTGTGTCTCCGTCACCAGATCTCAACCCAATTGAACACTTATGGGAGATTCTGGAGCGACGCCAGATACAGCGTTTTCACCAAATGATGGTATTTCTCATGGAAGCCTCCAGTAGAGTTCCAGACACTTGTAGAATCTATGGCAAGGCACATTGAACTGTTAAGCCGCCTCAACGCTCTATTAAGACACTTTATGTTGGGGTAAATAGTTGTGAACTCTCAAGTTCCATTTTTTGGCCTTATTCCTTGTTTGTTTCCCAATAAAAAATATACAACCCCCCCCAAAAAAAATCTATTTTAATTCTAGGCTGTAAGGCAACAAAATAGGAAAGGGGGGTGAATACTTTCGCAAGCAACTGTAGCTGTGTTGCTCCCACTGAATCTCTATTTTGAGTAAGATGCTGTTTGTTAAGAACTGAACACAGTAACTCACCCTCAAAGGTGAGTATGAAGTGAATTGAGAATGTGCAAAATTACTGGACTTACCAAGTTGTTTTGGAGAAGCCTTCGTGTGTGTGTGTCTTGCCAGCGGCGGTGTGGAATGGGGTGAGTGATCAGAAGGCTGCTGATCGCAGGCCCAGGTGGGACCCTGCTGTTGTGGCCAGGAGCAAGGTACTCACCGTAATTGCTTTGGTAAATATAAATTCCTAATTTATACATAAGCCGTAGAACGAAGGCGCCCTAGGTAAGGGCTTCTGCTCTGCCAATACGGAATCAAAGGGATAGAAAAAAAACTACAAAAACTCTTAAAATCACTTTAACCCCAAAACACATCAAACTAACAAGGACATGGGGCCTCCCAGGTGGCACAGTTGTTAAGGACGCTGTACTGCAGCGCCAGCTATGCCACCAGAGACTCTGGGTTTGCGCCCAGGCTCTGTCGTAACTGGCCGCGACCGGGAGGTCCGTGGGGCGACGCACAATTGGCTTAGCGTTGTCTGGGTTAGGGAGGGTTTGGCCGGTAGGGATATCCTTGTCTCGTTGCCTGCACGGTGTTTCCTCCGACACATAGGTGCGGCTGGCTTCCGGGTTGGATGCGTGCTGTGTTAAGAAGCAGTGCGGCATGGTTGGGTTGTGTATCGGAGGACGCATGACTTTCAACCTTCGTCTCTACGGGAGTTGTAGCGATGAGACAAGATAGTAGCTACTAACAATTGGATACCACGAAATTGGGGAGAAAAAGGGGGGTAAAAATAAAATAGTAGCTTAACTAAGTAGGGTGTTGCACCCTCGAACACGACTCAGTGAAAGGGTCCTATCGGTTTTAATTAGTGCCATACTCCAGAAATCACCGAGACATAGGAATGACCCTGTTAAATACAGCCAAACAACACACGTCATAACCGATACCACTGGATCAGAAACATTATATTCAGCTCAGCATGAAGCCCTTTAAATTATGCACTGAACAGTGATAAGGGGGAAAAAACTGCAAATGTTATTTCAGAGCTTTCAAGTGAAATACTAAGATTCTAAATGGACATTAATTAATTAATTCCAATTCAAGTCAATACATTTCATTATGAAATGAAATGTGGACAGTTCTTCCAATACTTCAATATGCATTTCGGTATTGGATATGGACTCTCGCATGTGCATCCTGGATGTGTCTATTTTCATATGTAACCTGACGGAGAGCCATGTGAGCGAGAGATGCTTCCGATTGCGTATTACACTCAGGGAGAAGGGCACAACGCAGCACTCCGGGCCGCAAACGGCATGGATGTTTTAGGGCGCATGACGGCCACAAAGGGGATGCCACTGTGAAATTCGAGGCATTATCAAGCGCTTGTCAAATTGTGAATGAGAGAATATTGGAGTGTGTACAGCCTGTACAAAAAAACTTTCAAGCAACTTTATTAAAATCATCAGAGTCTCATTATGCAGCCTTACAATATATGAAAAATCAAAACATACAGCCCAACGTTTGTAGAACATCTAAAGTGTCACCTTCTGACATTAGTTATTTTGTTATGTCTTTGTTTTAGTATGGTCAGGGCGTGAGTTGGGTGGGTTGTCTATGTTCCTTTTTCTATGTTTTGGGATTTCTGTGTTTGGCCTGGTATGGTTCTCAATCAGAGGCAGCTGTCAATCGTTGTCCCTGATTGAGAACCATACTTAAGTAGCCTGGTTTCACTTTTGAGTTGTGGGTGATTATGTTTCCTATGTCTGTACCAAACGTTACTGTTTCGATTTTCGTTTGTTCATTCATGTTGTTATTTTGTATTTTTGTAGTGTTCAGTTTTATATATTAAAATGGACACTTACGGCCTCCCGGGTGGCGCAGTGGTTAAGGGCGCTGTACTGCAGCGCCAGCTGTGCCATCAGAGTCCTGGGTTCGCGCCCAGGCTCTGTCGTAACCGGCCGCGACCGGGAGGTCCGTGGGGCGACGCACAATTGGCCTAGCGTCGCCCGGGTTAGGGAGGGCTTGGTCGGTAGGGGTGTCCTTGTCTCATCGCGCACCAGCGACTCCTGTGGCGGGCTGGGCGCAGTGTACGCTAGCCAAGGTGGCCAGGTGCACGGTGTTTCCTCTGGCGCATTGGTGCGGCTGGCTTCCGGGTTGGATGTGCGCTGTGTTAAAGAAGCAGCGGCTTGGTTGGTTGTGTATCGGAGGACGCATGACTTTCAACCTTCGTCTCTCCCGAGCCCGTACGGGAGTTAAGATAGTAGCTACTACACAATTGGATACTACGAAATTGGGGAGAAAAGGGGTAAAATTCAAACAAAAAAAAATATTATAAAAAAACGGACACTTACTACGCTGCACATTGGTCCGACCTCTCTTACTCCTCGTCAGAAGAAGAGGAGAGTTGTTCCATTAATGACTCTAAATTAAGCATACAGGAGTACCTATTTCTTTAACTGCTCAACAAAACGCATGTGCATGTCCCTCAAATCGTTTGAAGAAAATATCTATATTTTATTCAGCTTTGTTCAATCTTATTCCTCATACTATAAAATAATGCCACGGAATTATAAGTGAATCTTGTCTGCTAAATGAACTAGTGTTGTCCACAGCCATTTGGCATAGCCACATCAGGATCTAACATAAGGACAACTCAGAGTATGCTATAATGTTCTTCTGAAATTGACTACATTTTCTTCATATTATGCTTCTTTAGACCTGCTAAAAGAAATAATGAATTTATTGTGAAGGTGTAGGCTATATTACAAGGATTTATTATACTTTTTAAAATGCCTTGTAGGCTATGTGTGGAAGCCAGTAGATGCTAAACGTGTTTATGTTAATTAACGGTCAATTACCGTGAGACCGACAGTTATTTGCTTGACAATCACCAGCTGACGGTATTTCGTGACTGCCACAGCCCTAGTCACATGTCAATACTAGTTTACAAGCCTGGCATTAGGGTATGACAGAAAGGTCATAGTGAGGTCACAGTAGCACTGTGCCACCACGGCTACATCCTCTAACCCTGCAGCTCTGTTTCTTCACACACTCAGGTGCTACACCACGCCACAGTGTGATCAGACAGAGTCAGAAGACAGGCGGTGGGATGAAAGAGTGTTTGTGTTACGTCTGCTGTTACATAACATAACAACAGGTTCATCTGGAAGTCAGTTGTCATGGTGCAGGACTTACAGCCACACATTGGGGCTCGAACCAAACAATGTCATAGTGGCCGATGTAGTAGGAGATGGAGCGAGAGGAGGGAGAGAGGATGGATGTGGATAGTTCCACAGGCAGAAAGGAAATCAGATCTGCCATGTCAGGAGTCCAGCCCTCCAGCACAGTAAGGTTTCAAATCAAATGTAATTTTGTCACATACACATGTTGAGCAGATGTTAATGCGAGTGTAGCGAAATGCTTGTGCTTCTAGTTCCAACAATGCAGTAATAACCTACGAGTAATCTAACCTAACTACTACCTTATACACACAAGTGTAAAGGGATAAAGAATATGTACATAAAGATATATGAATGAGTGATGGTACAGAACGGCATATGCAAGATGCAGTAGATGATAGAGTACAGTATATACATATGAGATGAGTAATGTAGGGTATGTAAACATTATATTAAGTGGCATTGTTTAAAGTGGCTAGTGATACATTTTTACATCAATTTCCATCAATTTCCATTACTAAAGTGGCTGGAGTTGAGTCAGTATGTTGTCAGCAGCCACTCAATGTAAGTGGTGGCTGTTTAACAGTCTGATGGCCTTGAGATAGAAGCTGTTTTTCAGTCTCTCGGTCCCTGCTTTGATGCACCTGTACTGACCTCGCCTTCTGGATGATACCGGCTTGAACAGGCAGTGGTTCGGGTGGTTGTTGTCCTTGATGATGTTAATGGCCTTCCTGTGACATCGGGTGATGTAGGTGTCCTGGAGGGCAGGTAGTTTGCCCCCGGTGATGCGTTGTGCAGACCTCACTACCCTCTGGAGAGCCTTGCGGTTGTGGGAGGAGCAGTTGCCGTACCAAGCAGTGATACAGCCCGACAGGATGCTCTCGATTGTGCATCTGTAGAAGTTTGTGAGTGCTTTTGGTGTCAAGCCAAATTTCTTCAGCCTCCGGAGCTGCTGTGCCTTCTTCACAACGCTGTCTGTGTTGGTGGAACAATTCAGTTTGTCCGTGATGTGTACGCCAAGGAACTTAAAACTTACTACCCTCTCCACTACTGTCCCGTCGATGTGGATAGGGGGATGCTCCCTCTGTTGTTTCCTGAAGTCCACGATCATCTCCTTCGTTTTGTTGACATTGGGTGTGCGGTTATTTTTCTGACACCACACTCCGAGGGCCCTCACCTCCTCCCTGTAGGCCGTCTAGTCGTTTTTGGTAATCAAGCCTACCACTGTAGTGTCGTCCGCAAACTTGATGATTGAGTTGGAGGCGTGCATGGCCACGCAGTTGTGGATGAACAGGGAGTACAGGAGAGGGCTCAGAACGCACCCTTGTGGGGCCCCAGTGTTGAGCATCAACGGGGTGGAGATGTTGTTACCTACCCACACCACCTGGAGGGCGGCCCGTCAGGAAGTCCAGTACCCAGTTGCACAGGGCGGGGTCCAGGGTCCAGAGCTCGAGCTTGACCCAGGGTCTCGAGTTTGATGACGAGTTTGGAGGGTACTATGGTGTTAAATGCTGATCTGTAGTCGATGAACAGCATTCTCACATAGGTATTCCTCTAGTCCAGATGGGTTAGGGCAGTGTGCAGTGTGGTTACGATTGCATCGTCTGTGGACCTATTGAGGCGGTAAGCAAATTGGAGTGGGTCTAGGGTTTTAGACGATTAGAACCGGCATTAGTGGTGCAGAAATACACCATATACAGTGCATTTGTAAAGTATTGAGACCCCTTCACTTTGTGTGTAGATTGACGAGGGGAAAAAGTGATTTAATCCATTTTAGAATAAGGCTGTATCGTAACAAAATGTGGAAAAAGTCAAAGGGTCTGAATACTTTCTGAACACACTATATACAAAAGTATGTTGACACCCTTCAAATGAGTGGAATAGGCTATATCAGCCACACCTGTTCCTGACACGTGTATGAAATCAAGCACACAGCCATGCAATCTCCATAGACAAACATTGGCAGGAGAATGGACTTTCAACGTGGCCCCGTCATAGGATGCCACCTTGCCGTGCTAGAGCTGCCCCGGTAAACTGTATGTGCTGTTATTGTGAAGTGGAAAAGTCTAGGAGCAACAACAGCTCAGCCGCAAAGTGGTAGGCCATACATGCTCACAGAATGGGGCTGGCGAGTGTTGAACCATGTAGCACGTAAAAAATTGTCTGTCCCCAGCTGCAATACTCACTACCCAATTCCAAACTGCCTCTGGAAGCAACGTCAGCACAAGAACTGTTTGTTGGGTGCTTCATAAAATAGGTTTCCATGGTCGAACAGTCGCACACAAGCCTAAAATCACCCATGCGCAATGCCAAGCGTTGGCTGGAATCTGGAGGAGTGGAAACGCGTTCTCTGGAGTGATGAATCACGCTTACCATCTGGCAGTCCGACGGACGAATCTGGGTTTGGCAGATGCCAGGAGAACGCTACGTACCCGAATGCATAATGCCTAATGCCAACTGTAAAGTTTGGTGGATGAGGAATAATGGTCTGGGGCTGTTTTCATTGTTCGGGCTAGGCCCCTTACTTCCAGTAAAGGGAAATCTTAACGCTACAGCATACGATAACATTCTAGATGGTTCTGTGCTTCCAACTTCGTGACAACAGTTTGGGGAAGACCCTTTCCTGTTTCAGCATGACAATGCCCCCGTGCACAAACCAAGGTCCATACAGAAATGGTTTATTGAGATTGGTGTGGAAGAAATTGGCTGACCTGTACAAAGCCCTGACCTTAACCCCATTGAACACCTTTGGGTTGAATTGGAATGCCAACTGTGAGACAGGCACACACTGCAAGTCAAGGAGAATACAGTCACCTTGTGTGATCCTCCCCCATCTCTCAATTTGTGTGTTCCACATTCACACTCATTATTTCTAATGGTACTACAGAGAAAAGTAGGTCCTTGCTACTGTATCATTAAAGGTCCTTTCTGACCTTAATGTGACTGGTTTAATGTGAGAGGGAGAATCTCCAGGCACCCAGTGGTGAGACATAACATTTTGCACTTTGCAGTGAAATAAAAACAATGCAATGGAGGTCTAAACCTACAATTTGTAAGTGCACAATAGCAATCTGGGGCTAATTCTTGCCTACGGGCTGGAAGACCAAGGCTGAAGATCTGCAAGGGGCATTGCACTGTTGATACATTGGGATGGTACTTCCTTACATAGGAACAGAGCGAGGCTGTGCGCAAAAACCATTTTTTTTGAAAAGTGGTTTAAGCTATACTGTAACGTTCCACTCTTATGATCTTCCATTACAAGCAGCTCATATTTTTTATCTAACCAAGACAAAAGGCAATTATCTGAGTAAAATAATCAGGACCCCATACTGCTGTGCTAGATTACTCTGAATAAACAACAAATTAAGTTGAAAGACCTCATCTTTTCATAGTTTAGTTGTAGGAAAGTATGAAACGAGCACACAGTGCAAACTTATTTCACAGAGGAGCTGATACAGAGCTTAGTCAAGTTTAAAAGGTTGAGGCACAGACAATTAAACATATTTTGTGATACCATGATGCCTTACTGTAAGAGAAAGCTACACCCAAGCCTGCATCCACAGGGCACATCAGGTCAACTCACTCCCACACATACAGATTCCTACAAAGCTCCTTTTATCCCTCAGCATCCTACATTATACCGTTTACTGACACCGGCCATATTCAACAGGTGTTTAGTGATCCTAAATTCATCAATTATTCTGCGCTCTGGCACACTCAGACGAGAGTGCTCTGAAATCGGAGTAATAGATAGAATTTACAAATGCACCCAATACTAGGATAATCATTATCAATAGTGCTGATCCCAGTGTTACTATAGATACTGTACCTGGGCAACAATAGCACCTATCACAGAGTCAGAAGGGTACAACGCCATGTCTCTCCCCTCGTAATTAAACATCTTGATCTTATAAATAGTTTGGGTCAGGGTTTTTCCTGACTAAGTGGCCAGACCAGGAAAAACTCTGGACCGCAAGTATAAGCTACAACTAGTCACATCATACAGTCAGTAAGCTCCTGGTCCTTTCAAGTCTTGGATAAAACTGAACTCCTGGCACTATCGATTTGTGAGTAGTACTGTTACATAAAACTAAATGTTTTACATACTCTATAGTCATACAAGTGCTCTATTTTGATTTGTTTAGAAAGGAATTTGCAGTTCTCTCTGTGGACGCTGTTGTGCTTACAGGACGTTATATTTTAAATTGAGGAATTAAGCCTCCAGATAGGATTAAAACTGTTGCCCTCCATGTCCAAATTTACTGCCATGCATTTATGGTAATGGTGACAGTGGCTGCAATCCCACAGATTGTGTCTGACACACACACACATACACACACACACACACACACACACACACACACACACACACACACACACACATGCAGCTGAGGAAATAGTTTTTTTATAGGCAGTATACCTGTCACAAGTCATACTATTTTCTTATGTTGACAACACTACAGTATGTGTATTTGTATACTGCATCAGTACTATTATCAAGGCAGAAGGCGAGACTCAGCTGTAGACACAGGAGGCAGATGGTTAGAGTCTTACAATGTTTAATAATCCAAAGGGGTAGGCAAGAGAATGGTCGTGGACTGGCAAAAGTCAAAACCAGGAGTCCAGGAGGTACAGAGTGGCAGCTCGTGGTCAAGGAAGGTGGAAAAGGAGAATAGCAAAAGGAGTACGGGAAAAACTACGCTGGTTGACTTGACTAAACATACAAGACGAACTGGCACAGAGAGACAGGAAACACAGGGATAAATACAATGGGGAAAACTATAAATACAACGTGACAACTATAAAGCGTTTTCTCTGTCTCACATAACTCCAACCAGTCTTGATATAACACACCCACTTAATATGGCCTCCACACAATATCTGTCCATTGACAGTAATAGAAAGCTCTGACACAGTATGCCATCCATTGTGTGGCAGGCCCTTTCAGCCAGTTGATTGGAGCTTTCCGATCTTCCCATATTTCCGTTTAGAAATGCAATCATGTGCGCTAAGCTTGCTAACTGGGGATAGCTAATGAGGATCTGTATGCTGAGGCAGAGGCACACGCCCAGTCACACCTGCCACATCTCAGCTGCTCCATCATATTGATTTACCATACACCATTTCAACAGGAAAACACTTCCATTCCCTAACATCGTAATTTCACCATGGGTATATTATTCAAATGATCCACTCTCCCGGAGACAAACACATTTAACAGGAGGGGCCCACGGTTCAACTTGACAAGGTGCTTTTACATAATGCTATTGAGAAACGATGATTTCCTGTCAGCCACGAAGGGGGTTAGGTAAATATGACATATCTCAAAAGTATTGATATTGTAATAATTACCAGTCATTATTCAAGCCATAATCGACAATTGTCCTTCTCCAAAAACCGCAGTTTTCAGTACCACTGTCACTGTGTATTATCTACAGAGCAGGATGTGTTTGTCTTTTCAAGTTCTTCACCTCTGCCAGGTGCTGCATTTACTACAGAGGCATTTCTTTGTGTGCCTCTGTATACAGTATATAGATATTATCACGCTGTGTTTTAAAATCTAAGGGAGTTTACACAACCTAACCCAAGGTTACAGGGCTGGGATAATGAACAAACAGCAGCACTATCAGAAAGTGTGTCTGCTTCTCTGCCTGTTTGTATCTGACACTACATTCTGATAAACCAGGGGGAATAATTGAACAGATCTCCAGTATTGTGGGTAAAATCACCGGGAAAGTCAAGCCAGGAAGAAAAGCCACGACACAACCTATGTGTTGTGACAATTGCATTGTTTGCTTTATAAGCTGTCACATGTCTTGACACTGTGATATATAGGCCTAAGGCAGAGACAATAATAAGATTCAACCACACATTTGTTTCATCACAAAACCGGAGAGCAACCGTTGTCCGCTGAAGCCCACAAAACTTCTAGCATGTAACAAACAAACAGTTACATGACCTACAGCATGGTCAAGCAAGTTAATGTTTCCTACATTTTCGGACTACTAAACAACTATTGATTTAGAATCACAGAGAGTTAAAACAGGCGCTGCCTCCACAATTCCAGCACCATTTCAACATGTCATCACCTATGCTTAGGTTAATACAGTGACAACTAAAATATACGGTATCAAAAATGATTTAGTCCAATCAACAGAAGCTAAATACGATGTGGTTGTCCATGTTAGTGATTTCTGTGTGTTTGTGTGCATGCGGGTAGGAAAACATGTTGACTCACCTTACTTGTAGAGAAACGCCAATGCCATCCTCCTCTTTCATGTTGCCTAAATGGTCTATAAACGCTATCATGATACAGTACACACTTTACTTGTTGTTGTCCTAGGCTACCTGGCTAAAATGCTAGGCCAGCTAATTAATATTAGCATCCTACCTCTAGCTACAGATTGAACTTCCATCGTCTCAGTCCAGGGGCACCAGATATGATTTTATGGTTGGATCAGAATTGCCGTTATCATCATTGGCCAGTACGGAGAATTAAGTAAAACCACAAGCCCAAATCCCTATCTCCATCCATGGCTAAAGGGACAACTTTAGCTAGCTAGCTACCGGAAGACAACAACACAACGAGAAACACGGTGGACAGAAAAAGCCATCTCTAGACATTTTACATCAGTGAAGTAGTGGTAAAAAAATTGGTGGGAAAACGCTGGTGTGTGTTTGTGGTGAATAAAGGGGCGTAAACAGAGTTTACATGTATTTACCCTCCAATACACCCCTGGTGGTGATAGTCATTTCACTGAGAATGGTAATATGTGATTATAGTAACATACTGTAGGTAAAATGTCACCGTAAGTGACTTATATAATAATATATGCAATTAAGCAGACACTTTTTTCCAAAGCGACATAGAGTCATCCATGCATACATTTTACATCTGGGTGGTCCTTGTGATCACACCCACTATCCTGGCGTGGTAAGCAACATATTCTACCAACTGAGCTACAGAAGACCATTTATAAAGAACATTTTACTGTAACCGTAACTAATATGTCAGCTTAGGTGATTATGTTAGTGATAAACAGAAAAAGTAGCCAAGTAATGATGTAACCAACTGTCTGCAAAGCTTGAGACATAATCATTTGTTTTCCCTAAAGCCTTTTTAAATCATAATCAATAAAGAGCTATATCCAGTGAACAGCGACCAGAATTTGGAATATAATATCATTGAAATATAATCCTCACTATATTTGGAGCCACATGAAGAATGTGACATTGAAAGTGCCAGAGAGCCACCCAGCCAACAACTTCAGTGAAATGTAATGCCACTTGAAATGTCAGTTCTTCTCTCTGCATTTCCCGTAAGCTTTGAACATTGCAAGAAATGATCCGTATCAATATTAAGGCTGGGCCCAATTATTCTACTGGTGTAAAGCCAAATCTAAACTGGCTTCCAATGACACTTTTTTTGGGGTGTGCCAGAACCATTCACAGTGTAGCTCACTCAGTTTAGCTCAACGCTGATTGGCTAATATTTTTTTTTTAACAAGGGAGGCAAAATGCTCGCTGGCTTCCCTTGTATTCAATGCCACTGGCGGCAACACTCATGTTCTTTTGGACCAGACAGCATCAGATAGATGGGCTTCATTACAGAGACAGAGGGGCGCTGTTTCACTTGCTCTGATTCTTTTTCATTGTACATTTTTGGGGGAAGCCTGGCTTCCCTTGGCATCAATGAATACATGCCATTTGTCACGGTCGTCCTCCTCGTCATCTGAAGAGGAGAGGCGAGATGGATCGGAAGACCAAAATGCGGCGTGGTAAGTGTCCATGGTAACTCTTTAATCAAGAAAATACTGACACTGCATACAAAACAATAAACAAATGACGACCGTGAAGCTAACAAAATAGACCTGTGCTGACACAAGCCACTGACATAGACAATCACCCACAATCAAACAGTGCAACCCAGGCTACCTAAGTATGATTCTCAATCAGAGACAACTAATGACACCTGCCTCTGATTGAGAACCATACTAGGCCGAAACAAAGAAATGCCCCAAAACATAGAAAAACAAACATAGACTTCCCACCCAACTCACGCCCTGACCATACTAAATAAATACAAAACAAAGGGAATAAAGGTCAGAACGTGACACCATTGCAGATGTCACAAAAAATGTACTGTCCTGTAGATAGAAGGAAGTTTACATGTTACTACAAGATGAGGCAGTGCCACTTTTTAATCTAGGAATGTTGTAGCCCTCCCACCTTGACCTCGTCTCCTCTATGAGCATGGTGTAATGTAGGGGTGCCAAACTCATTCCATGGAGGGCCTAGTGTCTGCTTTTTCCCTTTCAATTAAGACCTAGACAACCAGGTGAGAGGGGTTTGTTACCAATTAGTGACCTTAAATCAATCAATCAAGTACAAGGGAGGATTGAAAACCAGCAGACACACGGAGCTCTGTGAAATGAGTTGAACACATGGTTTAATGGCTGCAAATGTCTCCTTTCAATATGTTTCGGCAACAAAACAGGATAAAACATTGTCGTTATCTTAGCTAGAGTACTCATATTAGCAGGGGAAATCGAATGAAGGTGTAACAAGTTATTACATGTTTTTTTGTTATCACCCCTTCACATCAACTCCAAAGTGTGGCGTCAGTCCCACATTAAAATCCTCAAATTCAATGACAAATGTGAGTCAGTTAATAGCGTCACTTTAATGTCCTTTTATCTTTTGTCTTTATCACTCTGATTGTGTGTAGTCATTACCTCTGAATTGAAGATCACTGCTAATCCTGGGAAACTATTATGAGAACACAAATAGTGTGTGTGAACTTTTCATCTGCCATAAATTAGTGTGTTGATTTTCCTGATGTTTATTAGCAGACATCTATTGCCGCTCACTTCTGATCTCAGGCTGCGTGGATCTCATTTAGAGAATGAAAGGAGAACATCAACACGGCAAAACAGAAAACTACACAGACGGTCAATCTCAGAGGACTTGAAAGGCAGATAACTGCACAGGAGTAAGCCATCTCTAGACATGTTACATCAGTGAAGTAGTGGTAAAAAAAAAATAGGTGGGAAAAAACGCTGGTGTGTGTTTGTGGTGAATAAAGGGGTGTAAACAGAGTTTACGTGTGGTGGTGATACAGTCATTTCACTGAGAATGGTAATATGTGATTATAGTAACATACTGTAGGTAAAATGTCACCGTAAGTGACTTATATAATAATATATGCAATTAAGCAGACACTTTTATCCAAAGGGACATAGAGTCATCCATGCATACATTTTACATCTGGGTGGTCCTTGTGATCACACCCACTATCCTGGCGTGGTAAGCAACATATTCTACCAACTGAGCTACAGAAGACCATTTATAAAGAACATTTTACTGTAACCGTAACTAATATGTCAGCTTAGGTGATTATGTTAGTGATAAACAGAAAAAGTAGCCAAGTAATGATGTAACCAACTGTCTGCAAAGCTTGAAGACATAATCATTTGTTTTCCCTAAAGCCTTTTTAAATCATAATCAATAAAGAGCTATATCCAGTGAACAGCGACCAGAATTTGGAATATAATATCATTGAAATATAATCCTCACTATATTTGGAGCCACATGAAGAATGTGACATTGAAAGTGCCAGAGAGCCACCCAGCCAACAACTTCAGTGAAATGTAATGCCACTTGAAATGTCAGTTCTTCTCTGCATTTCCGGTAAAGCTTTGAACATTACAAGAAATGATCCGTATCAATATTAGCGCTGGCCCCAATTTGCCAACAGGTCAATTGTTTGGTCGACAGGCTGTTGGTCGACCAAGATTTTTCAGTAGCAAATATATATATATATATATATTTTATGGCACACGAGACGCCTGTCTTATTTGTGGCCATCTCAGTGAACTAATCCATTGCGGAAGCAGCAGTAATGGCATGAGTAGGTGTGTCCAGGGTGTTCCTCTATTTTTACTATTTTCTACATTGACATCAAAACGTTGAAATAACACACATGGAATCATGTAGTAACCAAAAAGTGTTAATCAAATCTAAATGTATGTTTTATTTTAGATTCTTCAAAGTAGCCACCATTTGCCTTGTTGACAACTTTGAGTAAAGATCTGAAAACAAGCTTTTGTTAATGTTGTGGTGTATTGACAAAGCTTTGGGAAAGTAATACAAAATAAATAACTATATGGTAGCCTATATTCTAATCCTTTTCAATATTAGATTAAATAATGCACTTTTGCTTCATATTATTGGTACAAGGGTAACTCCATAATCACTTAAATGTACACAGTTTTCTGTGAAGTTGGTCATGGTGTCAGGGGAGTGTTTGTGACAACGAACCCCCAGATACAAATCAACAGAGCTTGACAGTTTGTTGACAGGAGCATTTACATAACATTAAGACTGCCGCATGAGGCAACAACAGGGAAAAGCAGGCATCATTAAGTACTTTGACAGCATGCATCTGTGATGATGTGCCACGCAGTCTTGCAAGAGGCTGGCGAACACACCCGTCTATTATCTGTCAGCACGTCATTGCCTCTTCCCAATCGATCAGACCCTCCCCTCTATTGTGTGTGTGTGGCCTCAATGGATGGGAGGGAAAGGAACCAGATCTCCAGCGAGCCACTCCTTCTTTTCTTGAGTCCCCATCCCAGCGGAGGCCCATATCCCAGATGTCTGTCACATTGAAAATTCTCCACCTCGGCATCAACAGATCATCCTGTCTACCTCAAACGTGCTGTGAGGTTGCGCCAAGGTGCAGAGAAGAGACCAGATTAGGAATCAGTGGTTAAGAACATAATACTTTACTGAGAAACGGTAGCCGCAGGATCACAGTACACTTGGGGAGAAAAACAACAAACACTAAGTCTTGCAACCTCACTCAGGAACCAACCACACACAGTAAGCAATTCAAGCTTCTGCAAAGGACAACCGAAAACACACCTCTTTTAACAGGGAAATCATACACATCTGAATGTCGTTAATGTCTCTAGGACACTCTCTGCCTCCCTCTGGTGACAAGTGGAACCATGACATGATGCCTGCTTTTCCCCTACAGTCATGGGCAAAAGTTTTGAGAATGACACAAATATACATTTTCATAAAGTCTGCTGCTTCAGTTTGTATTATGGCAATTTGGAAATACTCCAGAATGTTATGAAGAGTGATCAGATGAATTGCAATTCATTGCAAAGCCCTGCCACAAAAGGACCAGCTGACATCATGTCAGTGATGTGTGATGTGAGTGTTGACGAGGACAAGGCTGGAGATCACTCTGTCATGCTGATTGAGTTCGAAAAACAGACTGGAAGCTTCAAAAGGAGGGTGGTGCTTGGAATCATTGTTCTACCTCTGTCAATCATGGTTACCTGCAAGGAAACACGAGCCGTCATCATTGCTTTGCACAAAAAGGGCTTCACTGGCAAGGATATTGCTGCCAGTAAGATTGCACCTAAATCAACCATTTATTGAATCATCAAGAACTTCAAGGAGAGCGGTTCAATTGTTGTGAAGAAGGCTTCAGGACGCCCAAGAAAGTTCAGCAATGTAACGTACTTCTTCGGGAGAAAGAGAGGAGGACCAAAGCGCAGCGTGGTAAGTGTTCATGATGATTTTAATTAAAGAAAGCACTGAACACTGAATCAAAACAATAAACATATTTTTTTTGAATTTACAAAACCGAAACAGTACCGTGTGGCCCAAACACTCACATGGAAACAAACACCCACAAACCAAAAGTGAAACCCAGGCTACCTAAGTATGATTCTCAATCAGGGACAATTGACAGCTGCCTCTGATTGAGAACCATACTAGGCCGAACTCAAAAACAAACAGACTGCCCACCCCAACTCACGCCCTGACCATACTAACACACAGACAAAAAAAGAAGCCACTTCTCTCCAGGAAAAACATCAGGGACAGACTGATATTCTGCAAAAGGTACAGGGATTGGACTGCTGAGGACTGGGGTAAAGTCATTTTCTCTGATGAATCCCGTTTCCGATTGTTTGTGGCATCCGGAAAAAAGCTTATCCAGGGAAGACAAGGTGAGTGCTACCATCAGTCCTGTGTCATGCCAACAGTAAAGCATCCTAAGACCATTCATGTGTGGGGTTGCTTCTCAGCTAAGGGAGTGGGCTGACTCACAATTTTGCCTAAGAATACAGCCATGAATAAAGAATGGTACCAACACATCCTCCAAGAGCAACTTCTCCCAACCATCCAGGAACAGTTTGGTGACAAACAATGCCTTTTCCAGCATGATGGAGCACCTTGCCATAAGGCAAAAGTGATAACAAAGTGGCTCGGGGAATAAAACATCAATATTTTGGGTCCATGGCTTAATCCCATTGAGAACTTGACTTGTGGTAAATCCTCAAGAGGAGGGTGGAAAAACAAAACCCCACAAATTCTGACAAACTCCAAGTATTGATTATGCAAGAATGGGCTGCCATCAGTGGGCTAGAATGGGCTGCCATGTGGCCCAGAAGTTCATTGACAGCATGCCAGGGCAGATTGCAGAGGTCTAGAAAAAGAAGGGTCAACACTGCAAATATTGACTCTTTACATCAACTTCATGTGATTGTCAATAAAAGCCTGTGACATCTATGAAATGCTTGTAATTATACTTCAGTATTCCATGATAACATTTGACAAAAATATCTAAAGACACTGAAGCAGCTAACTTTGTGGAAATTAATATTTGTGTCATTCTCAAAACTTTTGGCCACGACTGTAGACACTATATTTTGCATAGGTAATTAGAAAAATTCCAAATACAGATTTATATTTATTACAATGACTCTAAGACAGTGTGACATATAGGCACTAGATATAGGAAAATTCACAATAGACTAACTCCTCCCTAACAGCAAACCAATACTCTCCCTGCAGGGGCTCCTCGTCTTCCATTCTGGCTATAAACAGACCCAATCTTAAACAAAGCTCCATCCATAGGCCCTCTCCCTAGTCAGACCGGCCAGAGCAAATGTGTCAGCGTTACCGCAGGAGTTCCAAGGACAGAGCGGTGCAGCTTTGCCACAGTGGTGTGTGTCTCCTGGTGAAAGGGATTCTGCTCTCCACTGCTTTGCTTTCACACAATAGAATGCCAGCACTACAAGGGACCCCAAGCGCTGGGCCGAGCCAAGGACATTTGCGCAGTAAAAGTAAACAACTGCACCATCCCACAGATTGAGATGCCTTCCATTTCTGGCATCATGTGGCTGTGTAATCAATGCCTGGCAAAGTCCCCCCATCCCGCTCCTCCGTCCCCCCCTTCCAATGTGTGTGGTGGGCCACTTTACCTGCCAAGAATGTAATCTTTCCTCTGTTTTGCATAAAGCCAGTGTGGCTCTCGTCAATGCGATGGACACATGCCAGGGAACACCTCTTGTCGTTGATCACAGATGTCCACTCGCAGATTTCGATTGGATTCTGAATGCACTGAGATGCCAAACTGGGACGAGAAGCTCCAAAACCACTCACTCCAAATAAACAATCAGCCACAAATGGGACAGAGAGACTAGGTCTAAATCAAATAGCACTGGAATCAAGATGAAAGTCATCCAACCCAATGTAACACTGTATATTAGTAAGACCTGATGGGACCACACAAAACACAAACCTGTAGATGAACATATTTTGGGCTATGATGCCACATAAAGGGAATACTGTAGGTTAGATTGGGTAACTAAATCTTCTGACAACAGGATCCAATACTGCAGTATGTTTGAATCATAGATCATCATGATTGAATGTAATATGATACAGAATTCTCATGTTAAAGCAGATCGACTGGTGACTGTCATCGCTGCTTGCTGCCATATTCATCATCTGATAATGTATCAATTTCAAATCTCCACAGTCAAATGAATGAAATATTTTGCTAATTTGACTGTTAATTGACAAAATCCTGTTTAATGACCATGGAGTCGCATTAGTTCCCGATTCTCATGCTGATGAACATTTCAAAGCCCAGGGTTTGTTAGTGTCACATAGGGAGGCTGCTTTTAAGAGTTCCCCATTAACAAGTCAGTCAATTATTCAAGACTACAATCATGCTGGCTAACGGTACACAAATACAATGATTTCTGGAAATGTAACGGGTGTCTGCCAAAACTCAAACTTTAATATGATGAAAAGAATATGAGCAAAGACTTAAGTTTGATCACCAAAACAAGCTAGACCAGCCAGAGGACTGTGTTCAATGTGGGAAAGATAGCATGATTAAATGAGATCTTTTCTATTTCTCTGGACATATTCAGTACAGGGACAAGTCAAATTACCCCCAAGAGAGTCTTTAGAAAATGCTTTGCGTCATGTGATATGAATTTACCCCTTAAATCATGTTAGATAAATGGTTTGACTGACAAACAGAACAAAATGTAATGGCTGGTGCGCAAATTAATGACCGCCAATGTGCAATGCTTGTCTTTGACCCGAAACATTTGGGCTCATGGTAAAAGCCAAGCACATCATAGTAGAAACTATGGCTGTCTCAAAACGATACTTCAGTGGCTGTCAAATCCTTGCTTCTTCTATCCTTGTTCCTCAATTCCTCTCAAACTTCATTTGAAATTGAGAAAACAAAAAGGTGGAGGGCAAGGACTTGACGGCTAATAACGCTTTCAGACAAAGACTATGTAGTCTATTGTAATGTCTGTAATGTCTGCTTTGTTGCACTCTCTACCTGTCTGGGAAAGAAAAAAAACAAGACAAAAAAACAGTCTGTTTAAATGTTCAAATACAACTTTCGTATTGCGAAGCAAGCATATTTGAAATTTTGTTGCCAGGCTTCAAGTGCCAGGCTTCAATTGTTTTTCAATGTCAGTGCCTCTAGTAATAAAACCCCAACCACTCTGGGGTAAGATGCTTATATATTTTGAGAACGAGGGCTTGGAGTATTCAAGCCGCTCATTGAGGCACTGGAAAGCAGTATCACATTTACAGGAAGAAAAGGACCAGTGAATGTGTCTCATAACAACTGTCCCTACATGAGGTGGAAGCCTCATTTAGATTGTTTTGATAACTGGGGGAGGAAGACAACTGGGCTGCTTCTTTATTTTGCATGTGGTTCCAAATGCATTTTCTAGTCTCCCTCTTTCTTTTCCCAGGCTCATTTTAGCTCCTGAAGGAGGAATGCTGGGCACGATGTCATCCAAGCTCACCCAGACTTCCATCACAAACCAATTAAGAATTCCTCCCCTGTTCCCGCTGCCAGCTCTCTGCTCCCACTCCCAGCTCCCTGTAGGAATGAGAAGGAGCAGGAGCAGACCCGAAGCAGTCATGCCTGGGAAATATAATAAACCTCAAATGTGTTATTAGTGGCTGTCATAATGAAGAAATTAAGAACATCAGACCGCCGAACCCAATGACACAACAGACTGGTGGAGCAGTTCTTAACAGGATCACCGTGTCAGCATACTGATTAAGAAAGAAAGAGAGATGAACACCCCATCATTCTTGTCAGAAGAAGAATGTCTTTCCTTCAGCACCCAAACAATAGTACTTTACAAAATGTGTTTATGCATTTGTTATACTGCAATAAAGCTCATAGATTCTCAGACATACTGCTCTGTTCTCAGGTTACCTCATATTGTGCTACTTTGATAAACTATCCTGTTTGGAAGACTGAAGAGATCTACAGTCATACCTTCTGGATATTCATGTTGCTGAAGGAGCAGCTAATGATATCCCATCTGTGTGTTGATGTAGCGCGCGCGCACACACACACACACAAACACACACACACAATTAGCTGATCTCACAAAGGGATCAAGGGAAGATTAATTACTATTATAAATAACGTCATTACAGTCATTGATAACGTATCAATTATCCCCTGAGCAAGAAAGAAAGAGTTATGATCAGAATGAATTGCCATTACAGGTGCTGTGTAGTACCTAGAGATATCTGGGCAATCATAATTATGTTCCCCTGTGTGAAACTCTATAGTGTTAATAGTCCAGGTAGGCCTCTGTGCTTCAGCAAACAAGGGAAATAGGAGGGGTGCTCAACAATGACAATCCAGTGATAGAGTTTACCCATTGGAAAACATCCCATAATGACTAATTCCTGGTAAACAAGTTAGAGCACTCAGTAAACAGGCAGAGATAAATATCTTCTTAACTCAAGACGTTATTCTATGATCAGACGTGTACAGGTACTGACGTTTAGACGTCACATGACTTCTTTCTGAGAGATCCATTTTTAATGTCTCACTAGCATTCCAATGTGGGGACCAGATTACCACAGCTCAGGTCCCTTTACAATGGTAGGCAGTGTGTGTCTCACTGATCTTTACGCAATAGTCATCTAATTCCATTCGTGCATTGGGATTTGGTGATTCATTATCGGACTGGTAACAAGATCAAGTTTGAGGAAAACAGAGCTTACAACCATTTTCCTACGACTGAACTCAAAACGGAGAAGTTACTAATGAAAATTAAAAAGTGTAATTTCCTTTAATTAAATCTGAACTCTCCGGAGGATAGGGTTGGCACTCCGATGAACAAGGAAATAGAAAACACTCCCTGCTATACGCATGTCAAATCAACATGCTGTCTGGCTGGTGGAAAGACTGGAAACTAAAACTAAAAGCCTCAGGTTCATAACAACTCTCTAAAGCCCAGAGTCTAAATATTGCAAACACTCACCAAGACAGCACTGTCAGTGGTTGTTTCTTATAGTCTATAACGAGGGAAACCGTGGACTGAAACGGATACATTCTTACATTTATGAAGCCAATCTGGATGGCGGTGGATATTAAAAGAGAACATGAGACAAATTGCTTCCCTGCGAGGTTCACCACACCCTAACATGTCTTGAGACATTTTGTATGGTTAATAATCTAGAGATGAATAACAATTATTAGCTGAAATTACCCAGCCACATGTGGATAAAATCCCTTTAGTGTACCAGAATCAATTCCAGTTTGAATGATCACCCCTTGTCGCATGAAAAATATATCACTGTCTTCTGGGAATGCTGGAGATGTGCATCTGCCAGTAAAGCCAAGATGAAACCAGAAGGCTTGGAACTCAAGAAATGGAGACAAGGAAGAGTTTGTCAAACACTATAAAGAGACAAAATGGAGTATGTGGTTGGGAAACAAGCGGTGTTTTAAGTCCTCCATTGAAAGAGTGTTTTGATATCTTAACGTTGTAAAAAAACTACACTCTGGTAGTGAGCTGGAACCTGACAGATGAAACATGTTTCCGACCCTATTCTGGAGTCACTGAAGCACACTATTAAGTATGCCAGGTGTTGTAGAGAGGACTGGTAAAACAAAGGCTGAGAGAAAGATACGTATTAGCACAGGTACCAAACAGAAGCATATGTCCCTTAATATGTCCTTTCTCCTGATGAAACCTAAGTGCCTGTGTGCATGTAACACACACCAACAACATCCTCACCCAGCCAGACAGCAAACAGCTGAGAAGAAATGTACTTAGCATTGGGTTGATGAAAAATGCAGAGGAGTGGCTGAGTAGGCCGGTCATAGAGGTCAGGAATCAGGAACAGACGGGCTTGTTCAAGACACACACAGAAGGAGTAGTGCTGTCTTCATTACAACAGTGGTACACTACTTCTATACCAGCAAGAGGAAGATGAAAGGAAGAAAAACCTCCTTAGTTGGACTTCAAGATGAGATTCAGAAGCAGAGAGAAAGTTTTGTCAGGGACTGGAAGGCAGAGGAATACTAATACTAATAAGTCTAATTTCATCTTCATTGCGCTATTGGAAGACTTTCTCTAAACATAAGTAGTATAGTATTTATCTGCCGAATTCCAACATTGTGTATGGAGATAAATTGATTCGATTTTTGCATGGGGTATATTTTGCGTTCCCTCTACGCATTCGTACAGCTTCTCCATGCTCCTATGTCAGCAGTGATGAATACAGCATGTCAGGTTGCCCTGATAGAACAAACAGATAAAAATGAAATATGTGGATTTCAACTGCACGATAGTTGTAGTGATTATGATTCTCAATGGAAGAGGGGTGTTCTACACTGGGTTTCTGTATAAGCACTTTGTGACAACTGCCGATGTAAAAAGGGCTTTATGAATAAATGTGATTGATTGATTGTTCCATAGAGACACAGCTAGAGATCTTACTATTGAGAGATAGAATAGAAGAATACACAAGGTGCAATTTCTAAACTTGGTTGTGCAGAAGCAGTTTTCCTGTAGTGATATTAATCATTGACATTCACTCAATTAGTCCATGTCAGCTTAATTTACCAACCTAAACTTGTAGTAATCATGGCCCGAATTACTGACCGGACACGCAGGGCACGTACCCAGGGGCCCCGACCTCCAGGGGGCCCCCATTGATTTTGTTAGCCCCCCTCACTCAGATATCATATTAGAATGGCATAACTTGTGGCAAAATGTGTAGAATTGCAGGATATTAGCTTTTAAAACTGCAAAAATATCCTGGCTACGGCCCTTGTGAATTCACAGTGAGTCTTAAGTGTTATATGCTTTCACTTTGTGAAGGAAATGTCAGCTACATTCAGCGTACTAACAATAAAATGTGATAGTAATAGACCTAAATACAGTCAACAACACTGCCCTATATGCCAAAGGTCAGGGGTATATAGCCTCAGTATAAAGTGGTTTTCATTTCCCAACCTCTTCAAAGTGCACAGATTCTTCTCCTGTGCCCAACTAGGCTGCACTCTGGAAAACCAACAACCCCACTGAGCACATCAAGGTCCTGTAGTGCTAACCTGGAGGGATGAGGAGAGAAGCCCCTCCAACACACACCATGCTTACGGATAGCGATCCATGTTTCACACCAAAGTACCGGAGGATCACGGGCACCAGAAGCCTTGTACAGGGAACACAGAGCTAATTGCAATGTTCCTGGTTTGGGGCTCTGAGTAGGGAAGCGTTGCAGACATTAAAGAGGACGAAAGCGAGGTAGCACGGAGGGAGTATAAAGGTGTATTGCTGTGGTTCCGCTCTATTGTGATTTATTCCAGACCCAACTCAGAACCTGTCTCTGCTTCCCTCTCTCCCTTCCTGTGGCCACAGCACAGCATTTACATAATTCACAAGCCCAGCACATCCTGCCTACAACCAACCACAGAGACATGGTTGGAATACAGGAAGACCCAACAAAACACACTGGAGTCAATTCAGTCAGATCAGTTTCAATAGAGGGAGTCTGTGGACACCACAGTGGGGAAGAAAATCACTAGTCCCCAAAGAGAGATCATCGTGGACTCCAGTGAAAGGCCCGGCGAGAGAGAGCATCAATACAAATCCTCCAATTTAATTAATTAAATCGGACTGTTTAGCTCAATCTTTCCAATTCATTTGTGAATGAGTGTGTATTCCCTATGCGCCTGACATTCTGAAGGAGGTTCATTTCATGGGTATTGGGTAATGTTTCTTAGTTCTCCGTCCAAGGCTGTTTTGGGTACAGCTCTAGAGTCCATTCCAAACAGATTTTATTTAAGGATCATTCTCTTGTTTCCTATTTTCCTTCAACTAAGCATATTTCAAAATCGTGTTCCTCCCAGGGGCCTAGCGTGCATTGATCGCCATATGAAAGGCAATTATTTGTATTACTGGAAAAAGATGAAGAAATAAATTAAATTCTATTCACTGCTATCCTAATTAACTTCTGCTAATGCCATATCTTTTCCTCAGAAAAGATTAACAGCATCTAGACCATTAAACAACTCTGTACCTCAAGGTTCCTAATACTTTCCATCAGAAAAGGATGAACCAAAAAAGAAAGAAAGACAATTCATTGCACAAGGCCAAACTGTTATTTTCGTCCTATTTTTCAACATAAGGGAACAATACACTACTGTATAGTATTGTATGTGCTATGACAGCCCCAAACAGTACATGTGCTATATGAAGCAGCCATACTAAAAACTAGACATTCTCCTGACTACGATAGTGGTGCAGTTTCATCACTAGTTAACCGTGTTGGCTGCACTGCACTCAGAAGGGGCTCCATCTCCACAGAGAAATGAACAGTTGGCATTTAGAGCAGCATCTTGCCCTGCCTACCCCAATTCATTAAACAAATGAGCATTATGTTAATACACTAATACGGGTAATTTAAAGTTAGATGAAGAGGAAAAGTGGGCCAGCGAGGTGGGCCCGACGTGGTCGACGCCACCGACCTATGACACCGCCCCCAAGGCGTGAGACATGGCCAGACTGGTGAGACAAGCATACAGGGTTCTGTTGGAGATCAATGTCAAAATGCTGCTGTGTCTCCCCTGCTGGGGGTTCCATGTAAACAGACCTAGTGAGGGCTCTACGCTGACCTTTATTACAAGGAGCACGTGTGCGACTAAGTTGAAAAGCGGAGCCGCACACAAAGAAATGTAGGAGCACAATTAAAAATATTTGAGATATTAAAGCTAGAATCTTTCATTTTTCTAAGCGATACTGTTGCTCCTAAATAAAATGACAAGTCGCACAGCAAAATATTTCGACAGATATGCGAGACCTCACATGACAGCCCCTGGCCGATGCTTATAACATTCTGCTGTCATGATAAGGCTGAATCATGCATTGCATTTCATAGAGAATATATTACACATTTAATGTCACAAGTTAGTGCAAGCCCCTAATGTTATTGACCTGGTGGTTGTGGGTTAATTTGAAGCCATTTCCTAATTAAGCCCCATTGACTTAACTGCACACACAACTTTAGAATCAGACAATTAAACAAATTACTTCAATAGTCATGTCACACGGCAACCATTTACCGAATTAGTCTGCACAGGGGTCATTGGGTACATGGTCACCATCATGAACACCCAAAAGAACACAACTTCTTGGCAACAGCATACAAAAGGAGTTGGACTGAGAGCCACAAGGTCGAAGGTTCAAATCCTGTGCAGGCCAACAATCGAATTTGCTACATTAGTGTTAATAGTGGGATGCTGCCATGAGTCCATCGGATATGTGCTGTGGTACTGTGGAAAGAGAGGGATGACATACTAGTGGACATTACCTTAGTACAACACCATAAATCTGTTGAATGGAGGCGTATTGGTGTTATGTGTAGATGTTGTATTGCACATACCAGCACAAGAAGCTGTCTGAAACCAGGCAGGGATGGGCCTGGTTGATCCCTGTATGGGAGATGGAAAGCTACTGAAAGTGGGTTGGAGGGCCAGTAGGGTAAACTCTTCCCTCTGGTCTAAAGGAGACCCAAATGCCCCAGGGCAGTGATTGGGGTGAGGTCACTGCCCTCAAACAGTTCCATCCCTCGAATGAGACACAGCACCCAAGATCTGACTCTGTGAAAATAGGGGTCCTGGCTTAATTCCCAATACCATCATGCTATTTGGGGATGAATGAACCAGCTCCCATTCATTCATTCAACCCCTCTAATGTCCTTTGCCCTGCAACTCTTCCCCAGGGTCATTGTTATAGCCTAAATGCATTCTCAGTCAACTCACCTTGTAAAATAAAGCTTGAATCAATGAATATTAGACATTTTATGTATCATTATTTATGTTATTGTATCAATTAAAGTCACTTGACAATTCACCACCTTGCAACTTCAACCAAACTTGTTACCTGTCTGACACTTGAGTTACAGTGAGGTCTCCCCACAAAGTAGAATGTTCAGTAGGCTACAGTGACAGATGAGGCCATCAGTTCTACAACCACAAAAGAGGGCACAAAAAAATATAGCAACAAGATTCAAATTCAGCAGAGACATCGCAGACATGTCACTTAAGAAATCATTTAAAAACTTGTGGCTTGAGCAATTTCCCATATACACTCGCCACTGAATGAGTCACCCCCCCACTCACTTTGAATCGTATTGGTGTCATCTTCAGGTACTTTCAATGTCCCCCCCTCTGCGTGTGTGTAAGTGTAGCCTACTTCTCAAGGTGTGCATAACTACACAGTGTGTCAAGAGAGCAATAAATAGGCAAGGGTGAAAGTCATAAATACGGGGGATAAACAATAAGTAGTAGAAGACACCAGATGTAGCCGATCAGAGCTGCAAAAGCAGAAGCTCAGCAGGCGTAAGAACACAAAAGGGATTCCTCTGTAACTCCAAACTGAAAAGAGTCATGTGACTGGTAATCTAAAGCAACATAATTATATTAAAAATGAACTAGAATGGAACCTGTACCTTGAAATCCAAAGGAGAAAAAGAACCCAGGTATCCAAATTGTGTGTATCCAGAAAGAATTCATGTTGTCCTCATCAGCTTCAAAACCTCTCCTGACAGTCAGATAGGTCTCTAGCAATAATGTTGTGAGCAGGCAGTATCGTGTTTTGGTAGAAAGGATGCTCAGAGGGCGTACAGCTCCAATGCTATGTTCTAATGCTGCAGAGCACTATACATCTCAAGTGATTGAGCGCTAAATGCATCCGTTTTTGCAATCACAAATAGTGGTGCGCTTCAGATCTTGCCTCTCCTGGTTGTCACTGCCGCCTAGTGGTTAAGCAAGTACCTACAAAAATGGACATCGTTTTCTGATTATTGATATTGATGACGATATGCAGTGGCGACCCGTCATGAGAGCCACACTATTAGGTAAAAAAAAGCATACTTTTTTTGGGGGGTGGGCTTGCCTGTTTTGCTTGTTATTTTGGCATTAATACGTGTAACATATCAGTTTGAAAATAGTGTAAAAAGAAAAAATGTAATTGAGTTAATAAAGCGGCATACAAACATGGTCTCTTTTTTGCTTTCTTGACTAAGGCAGCTCCAAAATGCAGGTGTTTCATCCTAGCTCAGTGCTTTCTGTGGTGGTGGGGCTAGCCAGCAGAAAATACAGAGCGGCGCGCCTGATTGGCTCGGTTTTCTGTCACTCATGGGACAGCACGTCATCACCAATTCTACGGTTAGAGTTTGAAAATTTTAGCCATAGAGCCATAGAGTTATGTTAGAAGTGCCCATCCAAGAAGGCTCAAGGTCATTGGCAACAGATAGAATGACATCAAATCACATCAATATCTTACTTTCTAAATCTTAGCTAGCGGTCATCATCAGTTGTCATCAAGTTGACAATCTACTGGCAAATCCTCTTTAATCCTTGTCATATGAAGAGAAATAATGAAGAGAAATTATAAATGAAACGTATCGGTGCTCATCAGCCATTGCACATAAAGATTACACAACAAGTTGGAAATAGCAAATTCAACAATGAGTCGTTTGGAAGGAATCAGTGGCTAACTGCAAACGCTGCAAAGAAACCACTAACGTTAGCCTGCTATTCAATGGAGTGGCATTGTTTTCCCTCCCTGAGTTCCCACCATAAATCCAATGACAGACTTTGATTACAAAGTTTGATGACAAAGGACCGCTGCGCCACCTTGAATCCAAAAATGTATTGTAGGCTGCTGCATAAATTCTGTAATATGCCAGGGAAAAAATGTATACCGTAGCTAAGAAAGTAATACTAAGTGTATGTTGTGTAGCAAGCTGTTAGTAGCCCATTTGCCTCACCCTAATCATTTGGTCTATTTTCACCAACGCGATATTCACCAACGTCGTGGCCCAATGTGTGCTTGTTTGGCTACTTTTTTGTTGTACAGCTTTAACAGTGCTGCTGATAGTAGTGGTGGTACTTGGCTCGCACGTGCAAATTCAGCACACACAACATTCTATAATAGAATTGTGTTATTTGACGTGTCAAATTAAAAGCGTCAAATAGTGTCACATGACGTGTACTTTCTTTGACACGCAAAGACAGATGCGGACTTCAATGTTCCTCACCCTAATAATTTGGTCTATTTTCACCTCTTAATTTCGCCTACTGTTCTAACTGGGTGGTGCACAGATAGCCTATAACCTGTTATAGAGGAATGTTATCATCAAATATTGTAAGCTTTCATTGTCTGTTTATATCCCCCATTTATTTATCCTACGGTGATGACGTATACAGGGAGTACACTGCAAGAACGGCCCATGTTCTGAACTCTGTCGCTGTACATTTCAAAAGTGCTGAACAAATAGTTATTTTGACTACGTCCGTCGTCGCCTGCTCATTAATCTCTTAATTGAAATTACGCATCGCCTCTCATCCGCTTTTTATCCCCTTACACCATAGTTTGTACATCTCAATTGTCAGTAGAAACCACATATGTTTAAGCAAATCTGCCATATCAGCTATGTTTTTATGTGTAGTGGCTTTGCTGGAATGCATCCCACATTTTTTTATTTTTTTGCCCACCAAGATTTACATGCTAAAATCGGCACTGACGATATGGACTCATGCTGCACGGAGGGGTCACTGGTCAGCCAGCCTATGTTCCAACTGTGTTCGTTGTGCAATTTAATTGGTGTTTCAGCAACGCTTTATGGATTGACAGTCACAGGCATGTCTGTCATCTAGAATAGCATTCTGAAACATTGCATAACATCTGACATGACCTGTTGGACACATTTTTAATTTCAATTAATTTTGAACCCTTTTAATCCACAATTTCGTGATATCCAATTGGTAGTTTCACACCGCACTGCTTCTTGACACACTGCTCGCTTAACCTGGAAGCCAGCCGCACCAACGTGTCGGAGGAAACACTGTACAACTGGCAACTGTGTCAGGGTGCATGCGTCCGGCCCGCCACAGGTGTCGCTAGAGCGCGATGGGACAAGGACATCCCTCCCTTAACCCAGACGATGCTGTGCGCCTTCTCTTGGGTCTCCCGGTCGCGCCGGCTGCAACACAGCCCGGGATCAAACCCGGGTCTGTAGTGACACCCCAAGCACTGCGATGCAGACCAAATTTGATTAATGATTTCACATCTGACATATTCTAATGAATGTGTGCCTCAGTGTCTAGATCCATGTACATGCTTCCATGATCTATTTTCCCTCTTAACACCACTGTAGCTACTCCAGCCATAACGTCCAGGCATCTCTGATGCATAGGCTACTACAAAACCAAGAAAATAAATCCGGACAAATGCACACAATTACAGTTATTTCAATAACTTAATCCAGATTGATTCTCCCATTGCATGTGATATACAATCTGTGATAATACCATTATTTCCAAAATAAAGTCCTACAACAGACTACAACCCATGCAATGAGACAGCCCACACTTACTATGAACCCTTCAACAGCCACACAGCAGTCCTCAAGAGAGGAATGACCTTTGTCTACCCTCTGTAAACCAATGACAAAGGTCCACTGTACCGCATGAGTTGTGTCCAATAGTGACATTTGGTTAGAGACCTTCTTCATTCATCCTGCAGGCAAGGTGAGTGGGGGCCGTTTGTAAAGACACGAGACCAATCAAAGTCCAGGGGACCTACTCACTAGAAAATGGCCTGTGAGAGAGAGGGGAACAGACAGGGAGAGTGACAGAGGGAGAGAGGCGCGTTTTCCCCATTAATGTGCTCTATTCCTCTCTCTCTCTACTGCCTGCCAAACACCGTCCTCTCAACTACCGTTGTACATGTCCACGACTGACTGCAAGGATAATTCAGACAAATCCTGCATATTCATTCAGCGTGGCAACCCTGTCTTTGTTTGTAATCAAGCATTGTTTTTTCTTCCTGAATCTTACTGGATTTATTGTGATGGCAATGAAAGCAGATGCTGCCTGAATGTGTTGTTGTATTCCATCTTCCACCGCTCAGTCTCCTCTTGTAAACCCTGGTGAGCTAAATGACTGGTGTTGCTGAATTCAATTATGCTCAGATCCTAGTCATTTGTTAAGTATGAATGCCAAAGACATTACAGCTTCAATAATTGAAAAGAAAAATAAAAGTAGCTCAGGAGGATGTCTGGATGTGATGCGTAACACCTTATTGAATACTGTTCTCTACCTGTTATACACCACCATGTGAACCACAAGCTTTTCATGATGCATGTTCTGCTAGAGAATCATTGAGATCCCTGCAGTGTAGCATGCAAAGCCAAACAGCATCCCATTAGAATTGATTTAAGAGCAGCATGTAAGAGCAACGGGCCAAGGACTGCTGTCAATTGTCATAATGTTTTCTCAGTTGTCAGTAGAAATAATATATTTCAACAACACCTCTCATGTGTAGACTCTCTCTATGACTCACATGGTTTGTCATTTCATTGGGATATTTAATTGAAGACATGTAGGTCACAATGAATAACCATGAGGCCACCACAGCTCGCTTGCTCAACCCAAACATGCCACGTGACAAAATGTGAAATGTGTGAAATAGTGTGTTAGTTACTCATTACCTTCAGACGAGTCCCGTGACACTTGTGGGGGTCGTAGAGAAAAACGGAAAAAAAACATTGTGTTCGTGAGAGTGTTGGGGTATTCGTTTTCTAAGGTGGGGTATTAGTTTGTAGCCCACACGGTTCTGATGCTACAGGCATCAGCGTTACCGACTTCAGGCAAAACAGTTTGGATGCTACAGATGTTTTTGTGAGAATATCATTTTAGGGGATGTTTCATGGTCTGGCAAACATCGCAATAGGTCGACACCTTCCACCTCAGGTGCGAAAGGCCGACATAGGCGGATGTGGTAAATTGAGACGCAGCCCATGCAAAAGGTTAGCCATTAAGGAAAGTCAGTCGAGCACTACATGTTAGTCCAGAGTAGATCGATAGCCTTGATGAACTCTGAGTTGAGTATTCAGTACTTTTTGAAAGACATATGGAAAAATAAGCCACTGGATTTCTGCACATTGAAAGCACATTCCTTCCGTCAGGACTAGCGGCACTAAACATAAAAGGATACTGTGATCAGGCTAAATCTTTCCCACAGACACCCCTTCAGAGAGCAATGAGGAAGAGACACATGTAAGTCGTCTGAGGCTCTTTCAAAGACACTTTGTTCTTCCTAGGACTGGGGTAGTGTCTCTGACAGGCCTGAAATCCTCCTACTATTAGTCTTTGGAAAGTTGCAAGTAAATTAAAATGAGAAGTAGGTACATGGTTATGGCGTTGAACTGAGCGGATGTGTTTTTAGTGCTCTTCTGCCAACTTCGGCTAAACTTCTTTTAAATTATTTTAATCTCTTATTTTAAATCTTCATAACAAGAACATCAATTTTCATGGACAATTTCAGGTGGATCTATATCCATTGTGAATCAACATAAACATAGTCCTCCTAAAACAAGAAGAACATCTCGTATCAACAACGTGGTCCAAGCTAGGCCAGTTAGCCCTGCTAATTCAGCCAGCTCTACTAACCCAGTTAGCCCTGCAAGCTCAGCTAGCTCCTCACACCACGAGTCTGACATGGCAACCAACGATGTCGACGACCTAAACCAGAACCAAGCGGTTTTGGACGCAATCTCTGCCATGAGTGCGGACCTTTCTGTCAAAATCGAAGGTGTCCTAACAGGGATTAGTGAGTTTAAACGTGATGTTCAAGCCTACTCCACACGCTTGGACGAAGCAGAGGAACGCATTAGCATGGTGGAAGATACTGTCGTCACTGTCAAAACAACGACCGAAAAGTTGGAAAAATTGGTGGCGACCTTATTTCAAAACTAAGCTCCCTCGAGAACCCCCACATGAGGTCTAATTTGAGACTGGTTAATCTACCCGAAAAAATGAAAAATGGTGATGCAGTTGCATATCTGGATCCCCTGTGCATTGAATGAGCCCATCGGCTTCCGGCTCCAGTAGGCCCGAGAAACCAGCCCTCTCCTCGAGTCCTTATCCTGAAGTTTCTCAACTTTCAAGACAAAATCCGAGTGATACCGAAAGCCAGGGCCAAGGGCAAGGTGATGTATGAGGACCAAGAGATCATGTTCTTCCCTGATCTATCTGCGGACCTGCACCAAAAAAGAAAAGGCTATGATGGGTAAACAGTAAAATGCCAGCACATGTCCCTGAACATTGCCTTTGGAGTAACCTTCCCAGATAAACTTTGTCTGACTTACAATGGACAGTCACACAAGTTTGAATCTCCCTCTAAAGCCGAAGCGTTCATCCGTGGCATACAACGTGAATCTTCTTCCTAGTCATGTTGCCGCTCTGGACTACGGAGAATTAAACCACCTTGGATTATGTGACTGTTGGCAAGCTAACTAACATTAGCTAATTTATTAGCTGCTACTGTAATACTGCAACTAGCATAACAATTAAGTGAATAATATGGCAAGCTAGCCCACTCAAAGTTTCCTTATATTATTTATCTTCCATTGGATTACATAAAACACTGTTAATGCCGGCAGAGATCTTTAGCTCCATGTCAACGGACTCGAAATGGCTAATGCTACCTCACTTGTTTAGCCAGTGAGCCAGTCTTACCACAGCGGGACCTTATTCATTCATCCTGCACCACCGAGAAGTATCGGGACTACTTTATATGAAGACTTAAGTTTCGGTTATATCCTTGGACTAAAATGAAAAGCCTGACATCATCTGCAAAGGGCCTTTGGTTAACATAGCACATATTCAATTATCACTTTTACTCACGTAGCCTGTTCATTTTTGATCTTTGATACTTTTTGGGGTTTATAAACTTATCATGGTATACTACATTAACGCTATATGTATGGGCCATTTTGTTTCTCGGTAGCTACTAGCAACAGACCCTGTGTTGTGGATAATCTACAACTATTTTGGACTGTACATACTGTAACGTTAGTCTTAGACTACACTAACTAGCGTTACTGTTTTAGATTAAGCTATTATTTGCTACTTTTCAAACTAATACTATGTGATATTTCACATATCATCTTGCTAGATGTGCTTTTTGTTGTGATATTTCACATAACATCTTGCAAGATATGCCTTTTGTTTTGTTCGTGAGGATTAATAGCAGAGAGAAGGCAGGGGACACTTTGTTTTGTTTAGTGTCGCTTAGGTTAGACTGCTCTCTTTACACCTCAAAGGCTGCAAAGAAATTAATCTGGCTGAAACAGTCCTTCCTGGCGTATTAAGAAGTTAAATTCAGACAGAGCCATTAATGAAATATATAATTTACACAGAGAATTATCAATGGATCCTGTAGAAATAAACCAAACATTTGCTTTCTACTACAACATACTTTACAACTGAATCTCCAAATAACTTAACTAATCAGACATCATTTTTGGATGGTCTTGAATTTACCTCTATTTCAGAAAACACAACATTGGATCTGGATAAGGAATTGGATGGTGTTGAAATATCTGATGCTATTTTCAATATGAAGGGAGGTAAAGCGGCAGGTCCAGATGGGCTCACAATAGATATTTATTAGATATTTAAGGACAAACTTCTAGGTCCACTTTTGGATATGTATGCTGAATCCTTTCAGCAAGGTTGTTTCCCCTCCTCTCTAAGGAGTGCTTTAATCACTCTTATTCTGAAGCCTGATAAATCAACAACAAAATGTGAACGTTACAGACCGATTTCTCTTCTGAACTCCGACTCAAAAAATATTGATAAAGCCTTAGCCAGGAAATTGGCTAGAGTGCTCCCATATCTAATACACAAAGACCAAAATGGCTTTGTGAAAAAACATCAAGGTTTTCACAATGTGAGGAGAGTACTAAACATAGTGCACATGTGTGAAGGGTCTCTTGATACCTGCCATACTCTCACTTGATGCAGAGAAGGCATTCGATAGATTTGAGTGGTCTTGTTTATTTGAAGTGCTTAAGAGATTTGGGTTTGGGAACTACTTTTGTAAATGGATTAAGATATTATATACCGACCCCACAGCAGAAGTTGCAACTAACAACTTGATTTCACAACCTTTTAAGCTTTTTCGGGGCATGAGACAAGGATGTCCAGCTAGTCCAGGATTCTTTCTTTTAGCTATAGAACCCTTTTCCATTGCAGTAAGGGCCCACCCGTCAATTTGTGGATTTAAAACATCATATTTTGAACATCGAGTGGCCCTGTATGCCGATGATACCCTCTTATTCCTAACAGATCTAAAGAATTCTATCTCTTCCCTCTCCAATTTAATGAATAACTTGGTCAGTTTTCTGGGTTTAAAGTGAATAAAAGCAAATCTTCCAACCTTTTCCTCAACAAGCAAGAGAGACTGACTCCAGTTGTACAGCTTCCATTTGTGAATACAGAACAAGATTCCATATATATTGGTATTGAAATCACACCAGAAATGAGCTCCTTGAGTTCAACAAATTATGAACCCATGGTAACGAGTGTAACAGAATCCATCAACATATGGACATCATTGCCTATATCTATTATTGGTAGAATAAATATAATTAAGATGAATATTCTGCCCAAATGTCTATCTATTTCAATCAATTAATCTGGCTCAACCACCTTTAGTTTTTCCCAAAGATCAGAAAGATACTCTCAAATTATATGAGCAACAGAAAACCAAGGCTTAGATTTTATCTTCTTTATTTGCCCAATGAAAGAGGGGGGTTGCAACTTCCAAACCTACAGTTGTATTACTGGGCTGCACAAATTAGGGCTGCAATGTTTAGGTTCTCCAAGAAACTATGCTTAACCTGGCTGCAGACTGAAATGCTGTGCACAAAATGCTTAACTTTGGATGGATATTTGTACTCTGCTCCATTTAAGAAAACTAAAGAAGAATACTACTAATCCCATTGTTAAAAACACCCTAACTGTATGTCATGTAGTACAGCAATATCTGTCCGAATTCACTGTATTATCCAGTTTTACACCAATTTAGGGCAATAACAATTTCACAACTGGTAAAGACGACTTGGGGTTTAAGGAATGGAAAAGGGCTCATATCGTTTGAAGAACTAAAGGGAAGATTTAGTTTACCACTAAAGCATTTTTTCAAATACTTACAATTGAGAAGCTTTATTTTTTCCAGTCTAAAACAATCTACCCTACAACCTCCTTTGACCACTTTTAGAAACACTCTCTGTTACTCTGTTTTATGGGCAGTGGTTGGCGACCTGTCATTCAAGCCAGGTGGGCCCATACATTTGTAGTTTTTTGGGGGGTGGGGGGTTGCCTGTTTTGCATGTTATTTTGACATTAATACGTGTCACATATCAGTTTGCAAACAATGTAAAAAATATATATAATAATAAAAATAATGATTGAGCTAATAAAGCTGTATACAAACTTGGTCTCTTTTTGTTTTTTTTGAGTAAGCAGTTCCAAAATGCAGGTGTGGTGGGGCAGCCAGTGGAAAATACGGAGCGTAGGGGTTGGTAATGTTCTATAGTTGTGCCGTGATTGGTTCAGTGTTCTGTCACTCATGCGGACACTACGTCACTGCCAAATCTAAGGGTAGAGCTCGACAGGTCCATCCCCTTGGGTACTGCCATAGAGTTACATTAGAAGTGCACATCCAAGAAGGCTTAAGGTCATTGGCCACAGATAAAATTGTCAAATCATGTTATATCTACAGTAGCTTTGATTGACTGATCATGTCAACATCATACTTTCAAAATCTTAGCTAGCAGTCAATATCATGAATCAAGTTGACAATCTACCGGCAAATCCTTTTTAGTCCTTGTCATATGAGGATAAATAATGAAGAGAAATTATAGATAAAACGTATCGGTGCTCATCGGCCATTGTACATAAACATTACACAAGTTGGAAATCGCAAATTCAACAATGAGTGGTTTGGAAGGAATCAGTGGCTAACTGCAAGCATTGCAAAGCAATCACTAGCCTGATATTCAGTGGAGTGGGTGTGTGGTCCCAATGATGGGTTTAAGGTTATATTTTCCCTTCTTAAAAGGATAAACATTCAACATTGGCCATGCTGTCTATATAGCATGATTTCTGCCCCGCTCAAAACAACTGTTAACTCGGAACAGGCTAATCTGACTTCAATGAGTTCAAGACAACTGGGAACTCTGGAAAAAAAATGGGATAATATGATTTGAATGGTCATTCAACTCAAAATTGTAAGTCGGGAAATCAGGCCTCTTTCTAGACCTACCACCTGAAGATCACTAATGTTATCATGATTCACCCTTGTTTTTTTCAGAGTTCCCAGCCTGTTGCCCCTTCTTCGTAATTATTGGTAATCAGCCCTACTACTGTTGTGTCATCTGCAAACTTGATGATTGAGTTGGAGGTGTGCGTGGCCACGCACTCATGGGTGAACAGGGAGTACAGGAGGGGCCTGAGCACACACCCTTGTGGGGCCCCTGTGTTGAGGATTAGTGAAGTGGAGGTGTTGTTTCCTACCTTCACCACCTGGGAGCGGCCCGTCAGGAAGTCTAGGACCCAGTTGCATAGGGCGGGATTCAGAACCAGGGCCCCGAGCTTAATGATGAGCTTGGAGGGTACTATGGTGTTGAACGCTGAGCTATAGTCAATGAACAGCATAGGGCAGTGCGATGGCAATTGCATCGTATGTGGATCTATTGGGGCGGTAATGACATTGAAGTTGGAAAGGGAAAGGGGGATACCTAGTCAGTTGTACAACTGAATGCCCTCAACTGAAATGTGTTTAACCCTGTCTGAATCAGAGAGGTGCGGGGGCCTGCCTTAATCGACATCCAAGTCTTTGGCGCCCAGTGGGTCTAGGGTGTCAGGTAAGGTAGAGGTGATGTGATCCTTGACTAGACTCTCAAAGCACTTCATGATGACAGAAGTGAGTTCTACAGGGTGATTGTAATATAGTTTAGATACCTTTTCTTTCTTGGGTACATGAACAATAGTGGACATCTTGAAGCATGTGGGTATAGCAGACTGGGATAGGGAGCGATTGAATATGTCTGTAAACACTCCAGCCAGCTGGTCTGTGCATGCTCTGAGGACGCGGCCAGGAATGCCATCTGGGCCTGCGGCCTTGCAAGGGTTAACATACTTAAATGTCTTACTCACGTCGGCCAAGGAGAATGAGAGCCCACAGTCCTTGGTAACTGGCTGCGTCGGTGGCACTGTGTTTTCCTCAAAGCGGGAAAAAAAGTTGTTTGGCTTATCCGGAAGCAAGACGTTCGTGTCTGTGACATGGCTGGTTTTCCCTTTGTAGTCCGTGATTGTCTGTAGACCCCATCACGTCTGAGCCATTGAATTTTGACTCCACTTTCACTCTGTACTGACATTTTGCCTGTTTGATTGCCTGATGGAGGGAATAACTACACTGTTTGTATTTGGCCATATTCCACCTTGCCTTGGTTAAATGCGGTGGTTTGCGCTTACAGTTTTGCGCAAATGCTGCCATCTATCAACGGTTTCTTGTTTGGGTAGGTTTTAATAGTCACAGTGGGTACATCTCCTATACATTTTCTGATAAACTCAGTTACCGTATCCATGTATTCATCAATATTATTCTCAGAGGCTACACGGAACATATCCCAGTCCGCGTGATCAACACAATCTTGAAGCATGGATTCAATAAAATGGTTGATCTCTGTCTATTACTAGTCTAAGCTAGATGTTCAATTGCTCGTTACTGGAAGTATGTCAGTTCCCCCTCACTTGGTCATTGGTTAAACTTCTTATGGCTGAGATCCCGTTAACGGGATTGATATGACAACAGCCAGGGAAAGTGCAGGGCGCCAAATTCAAACAACAGAAATCTCATAATTACAATTCCTCAAACATACAAGTATCTTATACAAATTTAAAGGTAATCTTGATGTTAATCCCACCACCGTGTCCGATTTCAAATAGGCTTTACAGCGATAGCACCACAAATTATTATGTTAGGTCAGAGCCAAGTCACAGAAAAACACAGCCATTTTTCCAGCCAAAGAGTGGAGTTACATTAATCAGAAATAGAGATAGAATTAATCACTAACCTTTGATGATCTTCATCAGATGACACTCATAGGACTTCATGTTACACAATACATGTATGTTTTGTTCGATAAAGTTCATATTTATATAAAAATATCTCAGTATACACTGGTGCGTTATGGATTGTATAGAGAGCCACATCAATTTACAGAAATACTCATTATAAAGGTTGATGAAAATACAAGTGTTACACATGGAACTTTAGATAAACGTCTCCTTAATGCAAATGCTGTGTCAGATTTCTAAAAAGCTTAATGGAAAAAGCAAACCATGCAATAATCTGAGTACGGCGCTCAGAGACCCAACAAGCCAAAAAGATATCCGCCATATTGTGCAGTCAACAGAAGTCAGAAATAACATTATAAATATTCACTTACCTTTGATGATCTTCATCGGAATGCAATCCCAGGAATCCCAGTTCCACAATAAATGTTTGATTTGTTCGATAATGTCCATAATTTATGTCCAAATAGCTACTTTTGTTTGCGTGTTTTGTAAACAAATCCAAAGTCACGATGCGCGTTCACTAGGAGCAGACGAAATGTCAAAATGTTCCGTTACAGTCCGTAGAAACATGTCAAACGATGTATAGAATCAATCTTCAAGATGTTGTTAACATAAATCTTCAATAATGTCAAAACCTTGACAATTCCGTTATCTGTAGAAAAGCAATGGAACGCGAGCTACCTCTCATGTGAATGCGCGTGACCAGCTCGTGGCACTCTGCAAGACCACTGACTCAAGGAGCCCTTATGAGCCCCTCCTTTACAGTAGAAGCCTCAATCAAGTTTCTAAAGATGGTTGACATCTGGTGGAAGCCTTAGGAAGTGCAACATGACCAATATCCCACTGTATCTTCAATAGGGGCTGAGTTGAAAATCGACCAACCTCAGATTTCCCATTTCCTGGTTGGATTTTTTCTCAGGTTTTTGCCTGAGATGTTAAAATAATTAACATCAAGCCTGGCTCTTGGAAAATGAACTTATATAGTGAAAAATAAATCCCCAGAGTTTCATGATATGTGGGATGTGTTTTGTGAGTTTTTGCAAGCCGGTGAAAATGTAGTAGCATTGGAACTGTAAATAAAAAAGAAATGTCCTCTCACTGTCAACTGCGCTTATTTTCAGCAAATTCAACATGTGTAAATGTGTGTATGAACATAACAAGATTCAACAACTGAGACATAAACTGAACAAGTTCCACAGACATGTGACAAACAGAAATGGAATAATGTGACACTGAACAAAGGGGGGATCAAAATCAAAAGTCGTCATCCGGTGTGGCCACCAGCTGCATTAAGTACTGCAGTGCATCTCCTCCTCATGGACTGCACCAGATTTGCCAGTTTTGCTGTGAGATGCTATCCCACTCTTCCACCAAGGCACCTGCAAGTTCCCGGACATTTCTGGGGGGAATGGCCCTAGCCCTCACGCTCCGATCCAACAGGTCCCAGACGTGCTCAATGGGATTGAGATCCTGGCTCTTTGTTGGCAATGGCAAAACACTGACATTCCTGTCTTGCAGGAAATCATGCAGAGAACGAGCAGTATGGCTGGTGGCATTGTCATGCTGGAGGGTCATGTCAGGATGAACCTGCAGGAAGGGTACCACATGAGGGAGGAGGATGTCTTCCATGTAATGCACAGCGTTGAGATTGACGGACCCTCCACCTTCAAATCGATTCCACTCCAGAGTACAGGCTTCGGTGTAATGCTCATTCCTTCGACGATAAACGCAAATCCGACTATCACCCCTGGTGAGACAAAACCGAGACTCGTCAGTGAAGAACACTTTTTGCCAGTCCTGTCTCATGCCTCCGACGGTGGGTTTGTGCCCTTAGGCGATATTGTTGCCAATGATGTCTGGTGAGGACCTGCCTTACAACAGGCCTACAAGCCCTCAGTCCAGCCCCTCTCAGCCTATTGCAGACAGTGAGCACTGATGGAGGGATTGTGCGTTGGTGTAACTCGGGCAGTTGTTGTTGCCATCCTGTACCTGTCCCGCAGGTGTGATGTTCAGATGTACCGATCCTGTGCAGGTGTTGTTACACGTGGTCTGCCACTGCGAGGACGATCAGCTGCCCGTCCTGTCTCCTTGTAGCACTGTCTTAAGCGTCTCACAGTACGGACATTGCAATTCATTGCCATGGCCACATCTGTAGTTCTCATTCCTCCTTGCAGCATGCCTAAGGTACATTCACGCAGATGAGCAGGGACCCTGGGAATTTTTCTTTTGGTGTTTTTCAGAGTCAGTAGAAAGGCCTCTTTAGTGTCCTAAGTTTTCATAACTGTGACCTTAATTGCCTACCGTCTGTAAGCTGTTAGTGTCTTCACGACCGTTCTACAGGTGCATGTTCATTAATTGTTTATGGTTCATTGAACAAGCATGGGAAACAGTGTTTAAACCCTTTACAAATGAAGATCTGTGAAGTAATTTGGATTTTTACAAATTATCTTTGAAAGACAGGGTCCTGAAAAAGGGACAGTTATTTTTTTGCCGAGTTTATGTATATTCTATTTTTTACGTGAATATTGGCCATAGTCAAAGTGTGAACTGCATTATCTGTGACTGCATATTATACAATTTTTTTATTAGGATTTCTTTATTATTCTGTGTATGTTTGGTTGTTATGTTTGTCTATCTTTGTGTTGGGGGGTAAGTTACTGTAAAGAAGTAACATCCAGGATGTTTCTAGCCTGTTGAAGTTTTGCTACTTTTGCTCCTGAATATGTTTGCTCTGTAGATCACCTTTGTGTGTGTGTGTGTGTGTGTGTGTGTGTTCTTTTTGGCCAACACTTGTTTTGAGCCTAAACCAAAAAATTTATGAACTCTAACTGTGACCAGGCAAATGGCACCCGGGCATCCATATTGTTCGGTAGTACAAATGTAGTGTGATACATTAGTGAATTATTGCATACAGTACCCATAGAAAATCAAAAATCCATCCAATTATCCAATTGAAACAAATACGCACCACATTTCATTGATCAAATGCTAAAATGTTGAAAAGTTTTCCTCTCATGAGGTCTTAGGTAGGAAGTAGGCCTAGCAGACCTCGGCTTCATTTTCCACATTTCACAAAAGCTGTCTTTTAAACTCTCTATGACAACTGATCAATAATCCGTATCTGAAACCATTAAAACCATCCAACTGTCTTAAAACCAGTAAATATTAGGCCAGGATCCTGAAACTTGGCACAATGACAAAATGTGACTTTGTATGTGAGCAAAAAATGTACAAAATTAAAAAAAATCCCCATCTGGAATGTAATTTTAGGTGAGAATGTTTGTGGGGCAGATCTTACTCTAACTCATGAATCCCTCTGGGATTACGTTGGGCTTTGAGATAAAAAAAAAAAACAGTTATGACATACAGAAAATAATTCAAAGTTTAGAAATACAATCAAGGACATTCACTCTAAATACAGACCATGTTTCCGTGTAAATGTGCCAGTTTAATTATTCAAGCCTATAAAGTGTTAGTCAGTCTGCTGTGACTGTGAGCGTACACAAATGTAACCAATTTGCTGTGGTTCCAAGACACAGAGGGAGTTTGCTGTGCAAATAAGGCAGTATGGAAAACCACAATGTGCCTTATCTAAATCAATCATCTGCTCTTTTCCACTGAGTTACGGCGGCAGACTGGGCTGATGCGGAAAGCTGGTCATTAGAGAGAAAATTATTGAACCAAATGACGGCTAAACTCACTTCTTACAGTGGGAGATGGGGAGGAGGACCGGGGAGTTGGAACCACATGTTTATAGAAAAATGATCTCTATTTGTGCTGAGATGTACAGGAAAATTTGGTACAAACGTACAAGAACGTTTTGCGGTTCAAAAGAATCCCAGTTTACCATGACGAGGTGATGAGAGAATACAGTTTACACAGCACATCAAAACAAGGATCTAAAAATACCTCATGTATTATGAATTTTGTATATTGCCAAGAAGATGCAAGATTTACATGACCAAAGAAATGCCACGTTTCTCTTTGAGGCAGAACATAGATTCAAAGAACACGTCTTGTGAATTAAATGTAAATGATGCCTGGCCTGGCATATACAGTATGCTTTCATGAACAATTCATGAGTCGACTTGGTATCTGATTGAGAGATAATATGCAGACTGCACGACGGGGTGTGCATGCAATGTAAGACAATGTTCAGGTTATCTTGACGTACACAGTGACAGGATACTCCACATAGGGCTGTGGAATGGGAGCGGTATCACATTCTCTGAGCCACCTGTGTACCGTTCAATGATACAACCTTTAATCACATTATAAGACCTGCTGTAAAGACCTCCACAACATATCATTGCACCAAAGGTCTACAGTGGGTATAGAAAGTCACCACCCCCTTTCAAAATGTTCACCTTTTGTTGCCTCACAGCCTGGAATGAAAACACATAAAAGCAGACTTTTTCCGGCTGTATTTACACACAGTAACCCACAATATCCAAGTGAAAAATAAACTGAAAAAAACACTGAAAATGTATTAACATTTCAACAGTAAAATACCCTATTTGGATAAGTGAACACCCCCCTGGGGTAATATATGGTGGATCCACCTTCCGCTTGAATTACAGCCATGGGTCTCTTTGAAAACATGTTCACGTTGAGACGTGAACCGTCTTCCCATTTTCAACTTCCCAGCAGAGGCCTGCAGGTTATCCTCAAGAATTCTATCCTCACAGGATGCTGCCACCCACCGTGCTTTACTGTAGGCATCATGTTCTTTGGGTGGAAAGACGTACTGGGTCATCGCCAGACATATCGTTTTGCGTTCATGACAAAAAAATGTGGTCTCATCTGACCACAGCACATTTTGCCACTTGGCCAAATTTTTGAGGAGTGTTTTTCTTCTTGCCACCCTCCCATAGAGGCCAGATTTTTGGAGCGCTTGTGATATTGTGGTCACATGCACACATTGACCAGTCTTTGCCATAAAGGCCTGAAGCTCCTTCAAAGTCGCCATTGGCTTCTTGGAAGAGTCTCTGATCAGTCTCCTCCTTGCTCGGTCATCCAGTTTGGAGGGAAGGCCTGATCTATGCAGGGTCTGGGTTGTGCCAAACACCTTCCACTTCTCAATAAGGGTCTTAACCTTATTCTGAACTAATCAAAGTCACTACAATTGATGACAGTTGGAAGCCAATTATATGTGATATGTGATCTGGAAGGTGATTGGTTATACCTCAGCAAGTTTGCAATTGCAATTCTAAGAGGGAGTGTTCACTTATCCAAATAGGGTATTTTACTGTTTTACTTTTAATTCATTTTCAGTTGTTTTTTTCTCTCACTTGAATATTGTGGGTTACTGGGTGTAAATAAAGCCAGGAAAAAAAATCTAATTTCATTTGTTTTCATTTCAGGCTGGTAGGCAACAAAAGGTTAACATTTTGAAAGCGGGAGGTGACTTTCTATACCAACTGTACATGTATAATACATTGCAGGACCTGTTAAATATTATTTTGTAATGGCTCCACATAACTGCCTTTATAAAAAACAAATGCCTTAAACACACATTTACCATAAAGATATTGGCATCTACTGTAGATCTACAAGAGGAACATAAACATAAGATTCAGCTGTGTTACTTAACACTAACCTCTTGTCAAAAGCAACAGTATATGCTCAGTGTAAAACCCATCAATCATAACAGACATGTGGATGGGTTTGATACTAGTAAAAAGGCAGCTGTAGCGATGACATGTGACATGTGAAAAGTTCTTTGAGTCTGAATTCCTACATTCGAGCAGCCATACCATAGCAATTCTATGTGTGATGTGTAGCATATTTTTCTCTAGTCATTTCTCTCTAGCCACGGTTCTTCAAGTCCTACATTCTGGCAAACAGGCACCCATGGATGTTACCATAGCAATGCCATGTGCGATGTGTAGCATGTTTTTCTCTAATAATTTCACACTAGCTAACATTGTGTCTGTAGCCTATAGCCAAGTTTTGTCAAAACCCTCATTCCCATTCTTTTGAAACCCTTTTGAGCTAATTATGTTTAAATCCGCCATTAGACAAAGCTTTTGTAACAGAAAACATTTGTATTTCTGTGAAACCATAATCCCAGGGTTGGTTGTAGAGTTTGGAGATGCATTTGACTGTGAGAATGGGATGCATTTGGACAGGTAATTCGTCATGAACAGGATGCGTTGAGACTACCGCTGTCCTTAGGGGTTGGACAATGGACTGGAAAACTTTAGTTTCTTCCATATTGTGCCTCAGCTCCTCATCGGAGAGAGTAAGAGAGCGCGGGTGAGAGAGTGCGAGTGAGAGAGACAGTGCAAGAGAGAGAGACACAGAGAGAGAAGAGAGAGCGAGAGAAGTAAGAGAGAGAGATGCATGCTAGCCCACATTCTGAAGTGCTGTGTCTCCAGATCAGTCATGCTCGTGCTGGAGACACACAGCTCTGATTCTGTCATGTCTTATGGAGGATGTTTCCTTTGTGACCTCGTATGGAGTGTCCTGAGACATGGGTGTTTTTCCTTAGTGCTCCTAGTCAATTTGTGCCTATTGTGATACAGTAGTAAATAGAGGCACTATGGATATTAAAGTATATCAGTTGCTAGTGGCTATCAGGGTTAACCTATCTTGATCTGCAGAGGATGGTAGACAATAATTATCCCTCTGCGATCACAAGTAACAATTATTTCAGGTTAATCAGGTTACAAAAGGAGCAGAAGAAGAAGTCCAGTCCGGTTGTGAGCTTAGCCATATATCCATTTTAAAGCCCATTGGTGTTTTCCTGTTGGCTAATACATGAAAAGTAGAAGCATCGACAGTTCTGAATTTGTAATCTTATTGTCGTAATTTGTAACAATTAAATAAGACTAGTTGCGTTGTTTTATAAAAAAATGTAATGTTAAAAAAAATAAAAATGATAATGGATGATGTAATTACAAAAATCAAGAATCTCCTTTCCATGTATTCCTTATATAAGACAACTGCAATTATCTGGCTAAGATAACAACCAGTGAAGGACTTCCTCTTCTGCTCCCTATGCTATTGAACATTTATGATAGTTTAGTCTGGTGTATTTTACCACTATAAACAGTCTCTCCTTGAAACACTGCTAGGCACCACCTTAGTCCAGATTCTGTATGTAGAGGGTGTCGATCAACATGCAGAAAAGTCAAGCTGTCTGTTCAGCACCACCAGAAGAAAGAGAAGAAAGAGGCTAGAGAAGTCAGGACCCTGGACAGCTCTCAAGCAGCCTTGCCCTTACAGCAGAGCCTTTGCTCGTCATATTCCCCAGCCAAGAGGGATTACACAATCATTTATGTGTCGCAAGGCAAAGTGGAAGATAAGTTTTGAGTTCTAACAAGCAAACCTTAGAGAATACCCCACATATACAGTGGATTCGGAATGTATTCAGACCCCTTCCCCTTTTCCTCATTTTGTTACTTTACAGCCTTATTCTACAATGGATTACATACATTTTTTCCTCATCAATCCACACACAATATCCTATAATGACAATGCAAAACAGGTTTTTAGACATTTTTGAAAATGTATAAAATAAAATAAACTGACATTACATTGACATAAGAATTCAGACCCTTTACTCAGTACTTTGTTGAAGCATCTTTTGCAGCTCTTACAGCTTCGAGGATTCTTGGGTATGATTATTGAAGCTTGGCACACCTGTATTTTGGGAGTTTCTCCCATTCGTCGAGCTCTGTCAGGTTGGATGGGGAGCGTCACTGCACAGCTATTTTCAAGTCTCTCCGGAGATGTTCGATCGGGTTTAAGTCCGGGCTCTTGCTCGGTCACTCAAGGACATTCAGAGACTTGTCCCGAAGCCACACCTGCGTTTTCTTAGCTGTGTGCTTAGGGTCGTTGTCCTGTTGAAAGGTTTTCATCAAGGATCTCTCTGTACTTTGCTCCGTTCATCTTTCCCTCGATCCTGACTAGTCTCCCAGTCCCTACCGCTGAAAAACATCCCTACAACAGGCTTCACCATAGTGATGGTGCCAGGTTTCTTCCAGATGTGACATTTGGCATTCAGACCAAAGAGATCTTGGTTTCATCAGAACAGATAACCTTATTTCTCATGGTCAGAGTCTTTTAGGTGCCATTTGGCAAACTTCAAATGGGCTGTCACGTGCCTTTTACTGAGGAGTGGCTTCTGTCTGGCCACTCTACCATAAAGGCCTGATTGGTGGAGTGCTGCAGAGATTGTTGTCCTTCTGGAAGGTTCTCCCATCTCCACAGAGAAACTCTGGAGCTCTTTCAGAGTGACCATGAGCACTTCTCCCCCGATTGCTCAGTTTGGCTGGGCGGCCAGCTCTAGGAAGAGTCTAGGTGGTTCCAAACTTCTTCCATATTAGAATGATGGTGGCCACTGTGTTCTTGGGGACCTTCAATGCTGCAGAAATGTTTTGGTACCCTTCCCCAGATGTGTGCCCCGACACAATCCTGTCTCGGAGCTCTACGGGCAATTCCTTCGACCTCATGGCTTGGTTTTTGCTCTGACATGCACTGTCAACTGTGGGACCTTTCCAAATCAATTGAATTTACCACAGGTGGACTCCAGTCAAGTTGTAGAAACATCTCAAGTATGATCAATGGAAACAGGATGAACCTGTGCTCCATTTTGAGTCTCATAGCAAAAGGTCTGAATATTTATGTAAATAAGCTATTTCTGTTTTCTGAAAACCTGTAATTATGGGGTATTGTGTGTAGGCTGATGAGGAAAAACATTAATTTAATCCAGTTTAGAATAGGGCTGTAAAGTAAAAATAATTGAAAAAGGGAAAAGTTCTGAATACTTTCTGAATGCAATGTATGCTCAAAGTTAAGTCTCATTGTTAGAAACCTAGTTCCCCCCCATTAAAACGGTTGTCCTGGCTGTATCTAACCCTTGCCCCATCCAGTTTAATGTTTTGCAGTGTCTTGTTGCTTTAGTCTAATGTATGAGCCCTGTAAGGTGCATAGCCAGTTGTGAAACATACTCGACTTCTAGCAACACAAATTTCCCTCAAGGCAATTGATCAACAACCTTACTGTATCTCACCCAATCAACTTGAGCTGCTGTAACAAGCGCAATTTACATGGAAATAGAGGGCATCACATCCATCAATCCGTTGTGTTATTCATTGAGGTGAAAGATAGAGGGAACATTATTCGAAGTCTCCCCCTGTAATAGCACCCCTTACACCTTTTTCCTCACCGACAGATAAAATGCTGTTGCCTGTAAATTGATAAGGTGTCAGAAAGGATCAGCTCGTAGCCATTTTATTCAATCATCCCATTGTCCTTGTTCTCTGCCAGGAAGGAAGTCAATGGCTTCTGAAATGAACCTCTAAAAGGAAGAGTGCATCCTGTGATTTGTCAGATTGAGACTTCCCACTTATAACAGCTATACGGAATATCAACTCAAAGGAAAAGAAGATCATGGGTGTAATATGAAATGTAATTCAATAATGTGCGTAACCATATTTCATAAGGAAGGTAGATAATATTTCCAGGCTCAATTTCCACACTCACTATAATATAAATTAGGGTTATTTAAAAAATGTAATAGCCATTCCTGAAAAGGTATACTGAGGATAGGAATGGTTGCCATTTCAAAACTATGTCATTTTACTTTATTAACATTGTATAGCTAACATGGCATTATTCGTTTTGGGGGTTTTATTGCAATCTATCTCTATCAGTAGAAAATCACAAGATTCTGGGACAGTTTGTGCACATGACTGAAACTGCCTCTCAGGAATTGCCAGCTAAGAACTAAAATGAATCCTATTTCATTTTTGCAGATGTGCGATTGAGACCAAAGCTGGGAAAATGCATGACTGCTCACCAAGAGAAGCATACAAATAAAAAAAACAAGCTATAGCTCCAATTATATTGGAACTAGGGAGCCCAGCCTGAAGAGGAACACTCAGACCTGGCAGAGGGAAAAGATAGAGACTGAGAAGGAAGAGACTTGCATCTTTAGATCTATCTTATTTTTGAAAAGACAACAAAAAAAAATGTATATTGTCTAAAAAATATTAATAATGTCTGTTGGCTAAAACAGTGAGCAACATAGCAAAAAAAGCATTGGCATTTAAGAACAAAAAGCACAGAGGGAGAGTCGTTTCAATCATAATGTTTTTTTGATGTTCACAATTCATTCTCTATACTTGGTTCATCAAAAGATATATTACTTCAGCTATTTTGTCTGTACAAAGTGCATTGCAGCATCAATATATGAAACACAATTACACTGACTGTGGCACAATATATTGTTCAATGGTAGGTTTCAATCATAAACCATCATCTGGATCCACAAAAACGTTATAAAAAATCCTTGAGTGTCATTGTATCTTTTTGTGAGCAGTGATTCATTGTATGTTTGTGACCAGTGCCTGTGTCAGTCAATGACAATGCTTATAATTGCAGCTTTTTATAGCCTTAACATAACGACCACGTCTCAGAGACCTTCCATTACCTTCTGTCCGTCAGATGAAGACTCCTAAGTGCTTTGGTCTGTTTTTCTAATCCGTATTTAACCATCATAGACATCAGTGTCTAAAGAAATACAAATTGAAATCTCGTCACCAAGAGAGGAAAAGGATAGAGAAAAGTAACAGTCAGATTCGACATAATCAGTAGAGACATGATTTTTTTAAATATGCTTTGTTTTCTCATCGTTTAGTCTTTCGAGGTCAGCTCACCTGAAATATCAGACAACCCAGAAAAGTGGTTGTGGGGGATCATGGGAGGATGTAAATGATCCGCCCACGCATTCTCAAACAAAATCAAGATTTAATCTAAATCTCCATGGAGCAAACAAACACCCAGGTGTTCCTTCTACCAATCTTTTAAAATAGACTAGTACGCAAAAGCAAAAACCTCTCTCTATTCTTTGCTCTGGTAACCTCTCATCATGACCTTCAGCTGGCTGTGAAAGCAAGCCAATGTTTTTCAATCACTGTTTCCTGATATAGAGATATATTGTATATTGGATGTGGATAGGAATATAATGTTACCTACATGAGGATCCAAGTAATATAAAGATATTATACAGATCTCCTCTATACAATCCTGCCTTCATGTGGTACACGGGTATAGAGTACAGGGCTTACCATTGAAGCAAAGAAACAAGGTGAACACAAACAGGAAATGAATTCCACTGGAGTGTCTCCCATACAACCAGGAAGACGGCATTATCCCACACCGATGTTGGACTGATTGGAAGAGTCGGTCACAATGGGCCTGTAAAGAAGTCAGTCCAATGAATGAAGACGTGTCATTGGCCTTGCCCAAATCACCTCTCTAAAACTGAGATTAAGCACTCAGCTTAATGTGGTGGACTTGATAGGTAGATAGAGATAGGCAGATGTACCTGTACTGGTTGTGGCTGTGACTGAGAACTTTCCCACAGAGTTAGATTCTAGCTCTATCAAAGACATGATTTCCCTCCAGGTCAGTCAGGGGTTGAAGGTAATCAAGTAGACTTCTTTAAGAAGTCAATGTAAGGTATCATTATGTTCCTCAGGGGGGAAAGCTTCTCAACATCAATTGTGTACCCTCTCAATATCTGTCTGTCACAGCTGACTGTGCTGTTTTATACTGGCACGGTGCGGACAATTAAAATGAATGATTCAATAAGTATTACAAGTATAATAGTTGACTATTTCTGATGAAAAGGTGGTGGTAAAAAAATACTCAATGTAGTCTGTTGTTTTTACTTTGAAAAGTAAAGACCTTGGTGTGTCTGGACTCTAAACAAACCGTTCGGGAATCATGCTGTTTTTCCTGTCTGATGCATTTGAATATGAAAGCTGTTAAATTCAGCAATTTACAGCAGCTACATGCCTGCCCCTCAGTGATAAACAACAATAAAAAAATTTGAGAGCATCCTGTCGGGTTGTATCACTGCCTGGTACGGCAACTGCTCCACCCACAACCGTAAGGCTCTCCAGACGGTAGTGAGGTCTGCACAACGCATCACCGGAAGCAAACTACCTGCCCTCGAGGACACCTACACCACCCGATGTCACAGGAAGGCCATAAAGATCATCAAGGACAACAACCACCCTGCCTGTTCACCCTGCTACCATCCAGAAGGCGAGGTCAGTACAGGTGCATCAAAGCAGGGACTGAGAGACTGAAAAACAGCTTCTATCTCAAGGCCATCAGACTGTTAAACAGCCACCACTAACATTGAGTGGCTGCTGCCAACATACTGACTCAACTCCAGCGACTTTAATAATGGAAAAATGTATGTAAAAATGTATCACTAGCCGCGTTTTGTCTCAACTCATGCTTTTTCCAGTCTCTCTTTTCTCACCCTCCTGGTTTTTGACCCTTGCCTGTCCTGACTCCGAGCCTGCCTGCCTTTCCACTCTGCCTGCCCCTGACCCTTAGCCTGCCTGCCAACCTGTACCTTTGCCCCCCTCTGTATTACCAACCTTTGCCTTACCCTGACCCTGAGCCTGCCTGCTGCCCGGTACCGTTGCCCCACCTCTGGATTACTGACCCCTGCCTGCCTTGACCTGTCTATTGCCTGCCCCTGTTGGAATATTAACCTATTGTTTATTCGATGTGGTTTGCATCTGGGTCTTACCTTTATACCTGATACAGGGATTCTCATCCAGAACACTATAATCGTCTTATGCACACTTAATTTAACGAGCATACCTCAAACAATATGACATAAAGCTTCACTAATATAGCCTCGCATTTGGAGAGTTTATTTCTATCTAAATGATGAAACATTCCATATTCATGAAAAATGTATAGATGACTATATTATGTCGTGTTCTTTCTTGGAAAACTGCCAAACAGAAATGCAGTCTCATCTCGTAAGTTTGGAGGGAAAGTTTAATTCAAAGCAAGACTCAAGGTAGTGAATCATAGCAAATACTGGGCTAAACATCTCAACAACACTGACAAATGTTACATGGCCCATTTCTCTTTTAATATACAATCAAAGAGGAATTTTGTCTATTTGCAATTTTCTCTACTTCCTTTCCACTCGCTAGGAAGGAAAAGGACACTGAGGATGCTTTCATCGTCTTACAGTACTTGGAGGACTTGACATTGACAAATATCAAAGGCTAAATGAATTAAACATTCAAATATAGAAAAAGCAAAGAGACAAACATGAAATAAGCTGATTATTAAGCTGATTTGAATATGATTTGCATAGCATAAGTCTTTATTAGAATATGAGTGTGGACTTCTATGACATTGAGCTTGAACAGCCTTATCCAATCACCACCCTGTTTATCTCAAGCGAGCTCAATGGGGCAGCTTAGTTAATGTTCCACACACACACACACACTCACTGCACAAACACACTCACATCAGCACACAAAAGCATAATCACACACACGCAACTGCACACACACACACTACATCACAGGCTACCATAATTAGCTCCCCTCTCTAAGTGGCCTCAGGATGTGTTTTTATTTTATCCACCAACACACACTATGAATAATGGAAATGAAAAGAAATGGAATAAATTGACATATATGACGAATAGATGTGAGAAAGAACCTCAAAGAAAAAAAAAACATACTGGTAACGTAGGCAAAGGAAATTAGCTAACAGTTACCACAACGTTAAAGAGTACACCCACATGCTGTGTGATATATTTGTAAAAAGATTCATGAGAGAAACACGTTAGGGAGAAAACCAATGGGTATGGGGTGGATTGTATTTCATGATACAATGAAAGCAAATGGAAACTGAGGATTGCTATGTGGGAGATGAAGTGGCCAAACTGTTTGACCCAGCAGCTGTGATTTAGTTTTTGACTGGAATTTCACTTGAGATTCCTCTGAGGGAAGTGGGGAATGGATTACAGGGGCATGGATAGGGTGGGACCCAGGGCAGATTGACTATAGCTATAGGTCACGTCCAAAGACGAAGAGGTGAGCAGACTAAAAGTCTATGGGCAGACATGGTCAACTGTGTTTTCCTCCATAGCTTTAATGATTTAACCCTTTCACAATGTTAACTGTCAAGATGGAACCCTACGAACTGTCTCCCTTTGAATGGTCTATTGGAATTTAATTGTGACATAAGTAATATCTCACCATAAGTAATGTCAACGCAGGTGACATACAGTAACTAGAATGGTTAAATATCACTAATGATACCATGTTGGCTAAGAGCTACCTGTAGTTATTTTAGTGATATCTTAATATGCAATATTACATGTCACTTTGAATTATTTCAGTTCTCTTAGACAGATGAAAGTCAACTTAACTTCCTCATTACCGATTGCTGTAAAATGTAACAAACAATATCAACCATTTGATTTGTTCCAGGACTTTGCCCTCATTCAGATGTAGGGAAACGTGCCATTTCAGATGCAGCCAGTGTTTCTTAAGTCACTCTGCAGCGGTAGTTATATGATGAATTATTGAGTAACTAGTCTTTACGTAATAGTCATCTGCATTGGAAATCTCTGAAGAGCAACAATAGAATTATTCCAAAGATCCTTGTTGTACAGTGTTGTACAGAGGCAATCTCTCCAAAACTACTGACTTGGTCATTCCTGCGCCAAAATTGTTCATCCCATCTAATTTTACTCCATTCCATTTAATCTCAGACAGACTTCAGATGGACTTTCTTGACCTCTGCTCTCAGGTTAACAATCTGCTCAAACCTCTCTGCCTGAGCCCCTTTGTACACAAGGGGAACCTGGGGACAACAACAGTGACATCGTCTGGTGGCCAAAACACTGTTTCTAGTCTCACTACATCCACAGTAGTGTTATGACTGATACTTGTTTCAAGGACATCAGCTCATTCTGAATGCACAAAGGTAGTTTGACACAGAGTTGAAATCGTCAGACTGAATTTCTGAAGTGGATAAACGAATGCAGCAGCTACTGTAAGCACTGTTATTGTAAGGCCGTGGGATACCAGAGTGTCTTGGAATGATGATTAATCAGCATCTTTAGTTAAGTGTTGTCATTGTTAGGCCTACCCACTTGTTTTAAGGCTACAATATTGTAATCAATATTATTATTCCTTTCTAGTTTTTAAGTTTATGCTAAATTATAGCAATCACTGTGTAACAACGGGCACCCTTGTCGAGTCATATTTTAATAAAAGTGTGGTTGCCTGCTCTAATGGTGAGAGCTTGTAAATTATGCAATAAAGCTGTTGTTCAACTGCCTCAAGAGTTATTTAAGTACAGTCCTCCATGTACCTTTTAGTGGAATCCAACCCTGCCTGACAAAGCAGTCATTAGAAGTCTGCAATCCAATATCAAACACCTCCATTGTGTCTCAGGGTGTCGCAATGCCCAACAGTCAAGATTTCCAATTAGATATTTTATGACATATGTGTTATCAATGCGCTCAGCTGGTCTGCAAGCTCCTTACTAATTTCATCCTGCATTATGCAGCGCTTTCTTTAAAAACCCTGTTCCCCGAACGCCGATGATGTGGATTTCGATTAAGGCAGTTCCCCGCACCTCTCTGCTTCAGAGGGGTTGGGTTTAATGCGGAAGACACATTTCAGTTGAATGAATTCAGTTGTACAACTGACTAAGTATGCCCCTTTCCCTTCCTCAAAGAAATCTGATCCCTCAAGTGAAAAGGTACTACTTATACTAGTGGTGGATTCTCTGATCCACCTCTATGCAGACAACACCATTCTGTATACTTCTGGCCCTTCTTTGGACACTGTTAACTAACCTCCAGACGAGCTTCCATGCCATACAACTCTCCTTCCGTGGCCTCCAATTGCTCTTAAATGCAAGTAAAACTAAATGCAGGCTCTTCAACCGATCGCTGCCCACACCTGCCCACCCGCCCAGCATCACTACTCTGGACAGTTCTGACTTTGAATATGTGGACAACTACAAATACCTAAGTGTCTGGTAGACTGTAAACTCTCCTTCCAGACTCACATTAAGTATCTCCAATCCAAAATTAAATCTAGAATCGGCTTCCTATGTCACGCCTTGACCTTAGAGAGCCTTTTTATTTCTCTATTTGGTTAGGTCAGGGTGTAATTTGGGTGGGCATTCTAGTTTTTCTATTTCTTTGTTGGCTGGGTATGGTTCCCAATCAGAGGCAGCTGTCTATCGTTGTCTCTGATTGGGGATCATACTTAGGCAGCCTTTTTTCCACCTTTAGTTTGTGTGATCTTGTTTTTGTGTAGTGCCTGTGAGCACTCCAGTTGTTACGTCTCGTTTGCTGTTTATTGTTTTTGTTGGTGAGTTTCATTTTAATAAACATGTGGAACTCTATGCACGCTGCGCCTTGGTCCGCTCATTTCAACGAACGTGACATCCTATTTCGCAACCAAGCATCCTTCACTCATGCTGCCAAACATACCCTCGTAAAACTGACCATCCTACCAATCCTGGACTTTGGCGATGTCATTTACAAAATAGCCCAACACTCTACTCAACAAATTGTATGCAGTCTATCACAGTGCCATCCGTTTTGTCACCAAAGTCCCATATACTACCCACCACTGCGACCTGTACGCTCTCGTTGCCTGGCCCTCGCATCATACTCGTTGTCAAACCCACTGGCTTCAGGTCATCTACAAGTCTCTGATAGGTAAAGTCCCCCCTTATCTCAGCTCACTGGTCACCATAGCAGGTTTGCACACACCTCATTTGCACACACTGTATATAGATTTTCTTCAACTGTATTATTGACTGTATGTTTTGTTTATTCCATGTGTAACTCTGTGTTGTTGTATGTGTCTAACTGCTTGCTTTATTCTTGGCCAGGTCGCAGTTGTAAATGAGAACTTGTTCTCAACTTGCCTACCTGGCTAAATATAAAATACTGAATAATAATAATATGAACTGTAACTAAAATCAATTAAATTGTTGCATGTTATGTTTAGATTTTTTCAGATATAAGTTTCTAATTATGTCAGAAAGTTGCTTTTATTGCAAGTTAAAGCATACTGTTAGTTAGCTAGCAAATGTTAGCTTGCTGGCTTGCTAGCTAATGTTACGTGTATGATCTATCATTTGCATTGCTAGTTGTAGCCTAATGTTAGCTAGCTAACATTTAACCTAGTTTGTCAGCTTTAGCTACCTGTAGTCATACTACAGTTATGACAATGTTTGTATTGGTAGTAGTATGAGTTGGGATTATCCCGGTTCATTGATTAGCTAGCTAGCTACCTAGCTATCTGTATGTCTAAATAAAAGACTTCGACCAGATTATTACAATACACATCAAATTAGCCAGGTGTGTCTGGGGGTGATTACGGCAATCTATTGTATTTCATGAGCATGTGTACATGTCAATAGTGACACATCCACTCAGCTAGATGTGGCTGGGGGTGGTTATAGTATTTCCTTCACATGACCCATCAATCGGTTAAGCATCATCTAATAATGACAAAATATTTCTACCTGGACACTTTCTGTTTTTGATATTGCTACTATGCAAGTAACCACTTCACTGTACCGTTTACACCTTCTGTATCCCGTGCATGTGACAAATAAACTTTTATTTGATGTAGTGTGTGTTTACCACATGGCATCACATGTCAATCCTTAAAGAGATGGGTGGGGCTAAGGCTTAAGAGGATGTGAATGATGCTGAATGGGTGTAAACAAAGAAGAGCTCTCCAGTAACTGTTCCAAAACATTCAATGGCCATTTTCTCAAAAGTGGGGTTATAAGTTTATCAACTTTCAAAGCAGAATTACTTTCCCATTGTTCTTCAACTACAGTGTATGATATACCATTTCTAGGTCTGAGTCTCTACTTCTATCCAATGTATAAAAAAAAACCACAATGTCAAATTTTGCTTCATAAGACCGAATCGAGACTGTCGGTCACATACAGTGCCTTTGGAAAGTATTCAGACCCCTTGACTTTTTCCATATTTGATTGCGTTACAGCCTTATTCTAAAATGTATTCAAATGTATTCTCATCAATCTACACACAATATCCCATAATGACAAAGCAAAAACAGGTTTGTAGAAATTTTTTGTCATTTATTAACCTTTTGACACGCATGTTCTAAATATGAATAAAGGCCCTTACAGTTTGAGTTCTTTTTGCACGCGTTACCATAATTATATGCTGCTGTTCTAGAATTTGATTGTTGCATTTTTTTCCCCGCTATTCTCTACACCCCTCATCGTTTCAGTACCGCCATGTCTGCTTCATATGAGGCTATATAAAACATTCTTCCCATAGTAGTAGCAGTGAGATTCTATAGTATTATTGATAATTGCATAAGTATTATTATCACCTTAATTACATGTATTATGATCTGAAGGTGGCTTTCATATTAGCCAGTCTGAGGGGTTGTGAGTGTGAGATAGGGCAGGAAACCTGAGGCACTAAATCTGGTGTATTTGATACAATAGTGACATGAGCATATATTACATTTGCCGACCATGGCTAAGGTTGGCATCGTAAATACTATTTCTTCATTTTTTAAAATTAACTTAATTTATTCTCCCCTGGAAAAACAAGGCTACAGAGGTGGCTACATTTAATCACCGTGTTAACATATTATCACCACTGGACATGTAGCCTAAAGTTGCGTGCCTCGTCACCAAGTGAGGAAGATATATTATGGCTTGGATAGGTTTTAGCCTGGTCGAGGCGGAGGATAATGAGTACAGCGTGGTGGACAAAGTCATGTGAGCAACAAAGTGAGGTAGTTTGTGCTGGCGATCAGATTGAATGGTGTGTGGGTGTAATCAGCTATATTGTATGCAGAGACCGTGGCATGAGTGAAACGAGGTTGTAGATATTATGGGATATCATAAACTATGGAGCTAGACAGGATTATCTAGGTTTATGCTTTGGCGCCATCTACGGGCTGAATGTTACATGGGTGGACCAGCTATCGCTCTCCTTCCAAAACGAGGTTATATTTGTATAAACTTCAAGTATTACTAACCATACCGTATATTCCTATGAAAAGTCAATGTACTGTAACAACTCAATTCGTGCTTTTCCGTCTAAAGTAGTTTACAGATTAGTTTAAAGGTTGAAATAATCAGCTCAGTAGGCGCGGCATTGTAGCCTAGTGGTTAGAGTGGCGGACTTGCAAGTTCAAATCCACGAGCTGACAAGGTTCAAATTTGTTGTTCTGCCCCTGAACAAGCAGTTAACCCACTGGTCCTAGGCCGTCATTGAAAATAAGAATTTGTTCTTAACTGACTTGCCTAGTTAAATAAAGGTTTTTCAAAAATTAAGAAAAACACATCAAGTCATACATTTCAATACAATTGTTGATTACATACTTGTCTTGTTCTGTTTCATTTCAGAAATACAATGCAGGAGTCAAACAAAGTATTTAATTTCAGGCAAGCATGTGCTACATATTTTTTGGGGAGTACATTTCCCCCATCACCCCCACCAATCACCCCCATCAAACACCTCAAGTCATACATTTCAATACATTTTACAATTATAATTTTTTTAAGTATCAGCATAAAGCAACAATTGTATCAGCCACTATAAGCCTACTTTCCATTTAGTAGTGCTTCAGAGTGTGATACTCACCAAAGTAAGGAACTGCAGACAAGGCTGTGTCACATCGTTCACACATGTACTTGGTCAATTGCCTTTGTTTCTGTCCTCGGGGAGATTGTAGACAGACCTTGCAATACCTCCTTGTGCTTTTTCCTTGCAGGGTGGTCTGAGGGACATCACTTGGAAAGTGGAGTCCAGTGAGGCGTAGAGGTTTGTACGAGGCAGGCCGGCCCCCAGCAGACGGACAATGAGGAGTGTGGTGGTCCTCAAGGAGCCTGCCGCATCAGATTTATCCTGTATTGCTGGGACAAGATCACCTGTCGTGTGACCTGCCGGTGGACAATGTGGTCATGAAGGAGAGCTATATATACACATTCTGGCACACTCAACAAAATGGTTCTGCATGTGCACTTAGTCAACTGCTCCCATCGTCTTGTTGTGCTCCAAGACACAGTCTCTCTTCATTTTCCTCTCTCTGGTGACATAGTCCAGTTTTCCTGTGTCCGATATTTTGGAGGTGTGCACAGTGGACAGAACATGGGTTTGTCGTTCCATTTTACTGCCATTACCTCCCTGTTTGTTTGGAACTCCACCTCCCCCTTGCTCATTTTCTTTTTGAATATTGGCATCCCCTTCCTATTGGATCTCACTGTGCCACGGGCCCCTGTGTTCTCCCTCATAAGGTTCTGGAAAAGGTTCTGGAAAAGGGTAGGGCTACTGTACCAGCTGTCCACAAACACAGTGTGCCCCTTTCTGAGGTAAGGCTGCAGAGTGGGGATCACCACTGATCCAGATATGCCAAGACCCTCAAAAAGCCTTATATCTGTGGTGGCGCCTGTGTAGATGATCAGGTCCTGTACATATCCTGTCAGACAGTCACATAAAACAAAGAACTTGACTCCAAATCTGTGGCGCATTGATGGGATGTATTGGCGGAATTACAAGCCTTCCTTTCCAAGCCATGAGAGACTCATCAGTCCTTGTGAGAAACAAACACTCTTCCAAATGCCCTGGTGAAGCTGCCCAGGACATTACCTAATTCTGTTGGCAGTGGCGTTGTTCACAAAGTGGAGCGCTCTCAGCAAGACAAGGAAGCCGTCCTGGGAGAAAAAAGTTGGGGAAAAAGGGTCTGCAGCATTGGGTCAGTGGACCACCTCACAGAGCCCTTCTTCACTAGCCCCATGAGCATCACTGAAGGAAGGTACACAAGGAAGGTACACATTTCACCGATGGTATGAAAGTATTGAATAAAAGTTTTGAGAGCTTCCCTTTTACACCAGGGGCAGTCTTTTCTTTCATTTCAAGAGAATTTCAAGAGAATATCTGCAAACAAATATGCATATTTAGTAGGCTTAAGACATTCTGAATTTTGATACATTTGAAGAGAGCCTTGGGTTTTTCTGAAATATGATAATGGGCATACCTGTTAGTTTCCTACACCACACTCCATGAATTCTTTATCAAGGAAAGTATAAAACAGGCAGGGGGCTTTGTATGCCAGACAGGCTGTCATTGAAGTCTATCTCTGATGGTGCGTGAAGTGACAGGATCTCCAGCAACTGGGACCATCCTCTTCATCTTCAACCTCTTCTCCCTCACAGCCTACAAGATTGACAGGGATGGCCTCCCGGGTGGCGCAGTGGTTAAGGGTGCTGTACTGCGCGCTGTGCGCGCTGTGTTAAGAAGCAGTGCGGCTGGTTGGGTTGTGTATCGGAGGATGCATGACTTTCAACCTTCGTCTCTCCCGAGCCCGTACGGGAGTTGTAGCGATGAGACAAGATAGTAGCTACTACAACAATTGGATACCATGAAATTCCTCAGGACTATCTGATTGATCCGACTCACTCTCATATACAGATTGTTCATCAGAATTACTTAATATTTCTCGTATCTCCTCATCAGTGAGGCGTTTCCTATTGAAATCAGACATTATACTCAATGACTATCAGTGTGTGCCTTTCCAAATCATGTCCAATCAATTGAATTTACCACAGGTGGACTCCAATCTAGTCGTAGAAACAAGGATGATCAATGGAAACAGGAGCACAACATCGAGTCTCATAGCAAAGGGTCCGAATACGTATTTAAATAAGATATTTCAGTTTTTTATTGTTAATACATTTGCAAAATAAAAAAATAAAAACGGTTTTCGCTTTGTCATTAGGGGCATTCTGTGTAAATTGCTGAGAATTGTTTTTGCAACGTAACAAAATGTGAATAATGTCATACAGTGCATAAAATGGCCTTTGAATGTTTAGGCTGTTATGTTATCCTGAGCATTGGTGAGTGTGACTGTGCTGTCAGATTGTCAATTTCGCTCTCAGAGCGCACAATGGACGCTCTGGCCGATGAGTAGGGTTGATCCAAATGTTCTGACCTCACAACGGCAGTCAAATACCAAAGCTAACTGTCTAACATTGGCTAGCTACTTCCAGACACAAATAAGAAAACACCCATACCCATGGTTAGGCTGTTTTCATGTCATCCAGAGTGTTGGTGACTGTAACTGTGCTGCTGGCAACAGTTGAATTACGCTTTTTTGTCAACATTTGCTGACACTGGCCATATTCAACAGGTGTTGGGTATTCGGAAATTCATCAGTTATTCTGTGCTCTGGCACACTTAGACTCCAGTGCTCTGAAATCGGAGTAGATGGCCAGACAGAATTTACGAACGCACCCGAAATCGAAATGGTTACTCCACACACAGAGACGCATACAAAGCTCTCCCTTGCCCTCCATTTGGCAAATCTGACCATAATTCTATCCTCCTGAATCTGCTTACAAGCAAAAATTAAAGCAGGAAGCACCAGTGACTCAATCAATAAAAAGTGGTCAGATGAAGCAAATGCTAAGTTACAGGACTGTTTTGCCAGCACAAACTGGAATTAGTTCCGGATTCCTCCGATGGCATTGAGGAGTACACCACATCAGTCATTGGTTTCATCAATAAGTGCATCGATGACATCGTCCCCACAGTGACTACGCACATACCCCAACCAGAAGCCATGGATTACAGGCAACATCCACACTGAGCTACAGGGAAGAGCTGCCGCTTTCAAGGAGCGGGACTCTAACGCAGAAGCTTATAAGAAATGCCTCTATGCCCTCCCACGAACCATCAAACATGCAAAGTGTCAATACAACACTAAGATTGAATCATACTACACTGGCTCTGACGCTCGTCGGATGTTGCATGGCTTGCAGACTACAAAACCATTACAGACTACAAAGAGAAGCACAATCGAGAGCTGCCCAGTGAGGCAAATAATACTGAAACATGCATGAGAGCACCAGTTTTTCCGGAAGACTCTATAATCACTCTCTCCACAGTCGATGTGAGTAAGATCTTTAAACAGGTCAACATTCACAAGGCCGCAGGGCTGATTACCAGGACATGTACTCTGATCATGCGCTGACCAACTGGCAAGTGTCTTCGTTGACATTTTCAACCTGTCCCTGTCCAAGTCTGTAATACCAACGTGTTTTAAGCAGACCACCATAGTCCCTGTGTCCAAGAACACTAAGGTAGCCTGCCTAAATGACTACCGACCCGTCGGACTCAGGTCTGTAGCCATGAAGTGCTTTGAAAGGCTGGTCATGGCTCACATTAACACTATTATCCCAGAAACCGTAGATCCACTCCAATTTGCATACCGCCCAAACAGATCCACAGATGATGCAATCTCTATCGCACTCCACACTGCCCTTTCCCACCTGGACAAAAAGGAACACCTATGTGAGAATGCTATTCATTGACTACAGCTCAGCGTTCAACACCATAGTGCTACCTGTCCCAGACCTGCTGTTTTCAATTCTCTAGAGACATCAGGAGCGGTAGAGATACTCTGAATGATCGGCTATGAAAAGCTGACATTTACTTCTGAGTTCCTGACCTGTTGCACCCTCGACAACACTGTGATTATTATTATTTGACCCTGCTGGTCATCTATGAACACCTGAACATCTTGGCCATGTTCTTTTATAATCTCCAACTTACACAACCAGAAGAGGACTGGCCACCCCTCATATCCTGGTTCTCTCTAGGTGTCTTCCTAGGTTCTGGCCTTTCTGGGGAGTTTTTCCTAGCCACCGTGCTTCTACACCTGCATTGCTTGCTGTTTGTGGTTTTAGGCTGTGTTTCTGTACAGACCTTTGTGACATCAGCTGATGTAAGAAGGGCTTTATAAATACATTTGATTGATTGATAGTGCCCTCAAAGCGAATCAGTAAGTTAAGGACCCTGGGACAAAACACCTCCCTCTGCAACTGAATCCCTCAGGGGTGCATGCTCAGTCATCTACTCCCTGTTCACTCATGACTGCAAGGCCAGGCACGACTCCAACACTATCATTAAGTTAGCCGATGACACATCAGTGGTAGGCCTGATCACCGACAACAATGGCCATGTGGTGCTAGGACAACAACTTCTCCCTCAACGTGATCAAGACAAAGGAGATGATTGTAGACTACAGGAAAAAGAGGACCGAGCACTCATCAACGGGGCTGTACGGGGCTGTAGTGGAGCAGGTTGAGAGCTTCAAGTTCCTTGGTGTCCACATCACCAACAAACTAACATGGTCCATGCACACAAAGACAGTGTGAAGAGGACAGGACAAAACCTATTCCCCCTCAGGAGACTGAAAAGATTTGGCATGGGTCATCAAATCCTCAAAACGTTCTACAGCTGCGCTATCGAGAGCATCCTGACTGGTTGCATCACTGTCTGGTATGGCAACTGTTCGGCCTCCAACCACAAGGCACTACAGAGGGTTGTGCGTACGGCCCAGTACATCACTGGGGCCAAGTTTCCTGCCATCCAGGACCTCTATACCAGGCGGTGTCAGATGAAGGACCTAAAAATTGTAAAAGACTCCAGCCACCCAAGTCATAGACTGTTCTCTCTGCTACCGCACGCCGAGTGGTACCGGAGCGCCAAGTTAAGGTCCAAGAGGCTTCTAAACAGCTTATACCCCCAAGCCATAATACTCCTGAACATCTAATCAAATGGCTACCCAGACAATTTGCAATGTGTGTGTGTAGGTGCATTTGTGTGTGTGTGTGTGTGTGTGTGTGTGTGTGTGTGTGTGTGTGTGTGTGTGTGTGTGTGTGTGTGTGTGTGTGTGTGTGTGTGTGTGTGCATCCACATACAGCGTGTGTTTGAGTTCGTAAGGATGTAAACACATGCTCCTGTCAATGACAAGGTTGATTCTTTGTGTTGATGCTAGCTGTGTGTTTATCACAGTCACCCTTATTGATGCAGGCCGGCCGTGTCATTGGGAACATCAAGTGCCCAGTGTGACTTTCTGAAACGTGCTCTTTTTGACCACACACAGAGGGAATGGCACCCGCCACCACTGAGCATGTCTCTTCTGCCTGTGTCAACAGTCATGCCTGGGCACCGTCTGAAGTGCTAATTGCCTGTCTCTCTCCTGGAAGACTCCTGGTTAAGACGGATAGCCCTTAATATCCTCCCTGGAATCCTGACAGGTTTGTTTGAGGTCTCCTCTCAGTAAACAAAAGTGTCAAGGCTAACCGATGGGGATAGATCCCAGAGTGACAGATGTTTGGGGCTTTTTTGTGTTTGCCAGTCAGTACAGGGGAGATTGTGTGAGCATCCATGTGTTTGGGTCATGGCAGTGTACATGAGAGAAGGCATAGATCTGAAAGGATGTTTGTGTATGTATAGGTTGTTCAATTATGGGAGATACTGAGAGTACAAAAGTGTTAATGTGTGTGTGTTTCCGCGCAGCCGCATACATATGTGAATGTATGAAAAGCGATACTCATGTCAGTGTCCCCTGAGGTGGCTGGCCCACATATCAGCCTCTCTGGGATCCACACACATACACTCGCTAGCGTTAATTAGCAGGCTGTTTCTGGGGACTGTAATTTGGGATGGCACTTGTTACCAGATTTATTCTGGAGCCTGTCATGTCCCTCAGCTGCTCTGCCATGATTACCAGCCCCTGCACCAGCACATTTCTTCGTTCACCCTCAACATCTCCTGGCTGAACTTGTTCTCCGCTCTCCTGCTGTTAATTCTCAGGCTCTGTAAAGTCGGACGGGAGTCGACCTTCCTTCACTCGGTATGCTAACTAACAGCCTATTAATATGGAAGCTTATGTAAATGAAAGACCGGGACCGACCCTGTTGTCAAATATTAGTTGTCATACGCCTTCATTAAATTTGTCACTGTGTATTCTGTCGTCGTGTATGGTGTTTGTTTTTCTCTTGATGACGGGAATACTTTTGGTTGTTGTCAGTAATCAATTGGCAGAGCACTCCATAAATCCTCATTCCAGAAGGAGTATCGCAATTATTCTGAAGTTAATTAGCTGTGGTTCACCACACAATGGGAAGCCAATATTTTCTATTATGTGTGTGGACTCTCAGAGGCATTTTGAGGTTTACCGATTCTGCAACATGTGAGTACTCCTAAGTCAATACTAATCATGTGTCTATAGTATTTCATTTTGAGATGCTGGGAGTTGGGGACAACGATCATTGGCTGCTTCTAACAGAATAAGAGAATATTGAATTAGTTAAGGACTAGTTCATTCACCAATACATTTCAAGTTGCGGATGGCGGGTCCAGACACACTTGACTGTATGGCTCGTTTTTACTGAGATCACTTTTCATGTTCATCCTAACTCTGGTTCGACTTTCTCTAAACATCCACTACAAACTTAAGCTAACATTAGCCACTGCTTTATAAACATCAATGGGAGTGATAGGGGAAGGGGGATACCTAGACAGTTGTACAACTGAATGCCTTCCACTGAAATGTGTCTTCCGCATTTAACCAAAACCCTCTGAATCAGAGAGGTGCGGGGGGGCTGCCTTAATTGACATCCACGTCTTCGTGGAACAGTGGGTTAACTAACTGCCTTGCTCAGGGACAGAACAACAGATTTTTACCTTTTCAGCTCGGGGATTCGATCCAGCAACCTTTCGGTTACTGGCCCAGTGCTCTAAGCATAAATTAACTGCCTATTTTGTCAATGTTATTTGGAAAATCATACATGACCCTATCAATTTGTGGTTGCTATCTAGGGGTGCCTAAAGTTAGCTAAAGTTTGTAGTGGTTGTTTAAAGAAAACCTAACCATGGATGAATTTTGTCTTGGTCCATAGACTTCTTTCAGGGTGAGGAACCATCTAACATCAAGTTGTAAAATCCTGAACTTCCCCTTTACAGAGTTTCATGCTGAGACATGTAAGCTAAGCCTTTTAAGGTCTCACATACTGTACATGGGACACACACATTTCAAAGCACTTGCATACCATTGTCTGATGTCATGGACGCCTGCAATTTAACACTTATTGATTAAAGAAGCAAAGTCTGCCTTCAGGAGGAGGAAGGGGAAAAGCAGAAGGAGGAGGACAGGGGGGCGAGGAGGGGGTAGGAGGAGGACAGGAGGAGGGGTGGGGAAGGAGGAGGAGGAGGTGGGAGGATGACAGGATGAGGGGGAGGGGAGGAGGAGGGGTAGGGGAGGAGGGGAGGAGGACAGGTAGATGGAGGGAAGGAGGAAAATAAGAGAATAGGGGGAGGAAAGTAGAGAGGAGGAGGGGATGGGGAGGAGGAGGAGAAAGGGTAGGCGGAGGAGGACAGGAGGATGAGGAGGACAGGAGGGGAGGAGGGATGGGAGGAGAGGAGGAGGAATGACTGATACCAGCAGTGAATCTATTTAGTTATTAATGGAGCACTCTCAACAATCATTCTCATGATAGCACATTGGTAGTAGTCAATGACAAATATTAAAGTTGGGCTTGGTTAAAACCCTGGATGGGAGAGCGAAGGCATACTGTAGTTGTAGATAAATCAACTGTCCAGTAGAAGTTGCTGCCCAGCCTTAACCATGTAAACTCATGCCTTTTAAATTAACATTTATATACATATATTGTAGTATTTTTCTTACACAGTCAGGGTTGTTTGTATGCGCTGACATGGTCCATGTCAAGTTGAAACGTCACTTTGGCAGTCCACCAACCCATGCCTCAGCATTGTTCAGGTTATGGTAAGAAGCACTTCTTTCAACTGAAAAAAAGGACAATTTTCTCTAGTCGGTGACCACCTTTCAAAGTGTGTTGCAGTATGGGAATGAAAATGGTCCGACTGCATGAACTTGTGATCAAAGGTCACGCAGTTTTTGATGAAGTCGCCTCAAGTCGCTGTAGTAGGCTGGACAATAGAACGAGTCAAAATTTACCCAAGGCTGAAAAAGGGCAAAAGAATGTTGGCTAAGCTGGAACACTAGTGCGAGCCCATAGAAAATGTATTGAATCGAACGTTCGCAGAGACTCTTCTGGCTGGAGAGGCGCTTAGAATTCCATTTCGCCTAAATGGTACCAAAAAATGTATCCCTTTTTATTTTACCACTACAATCTGTTCTTAGGACGAAACTGAAAAATAACAAGTCGTGTAGAAAGTAAACATCCGCACCTCGATGGTGCCAAGTGTGCTTATGTCGGCATAGCGAGGAAGTAGGAAAAAATGGCAACTTCTGACTATTTCTGGTCTAGCGTTTTTTTGACAACGGAATACACTACCGAGCCTTACATAATTAAAAAGAGGAGATTATCCTGATTAAATGGTGTCCGACTTGAAAAAAATCTAAATATACACGTTGCGAGATATTTGGCAAAATACACCAGCATGCCTCTACATAGGAAAACAATCGGGGGAGCTCAGCGTTCCAAGGGTAAAAGGTATTTCGGGGCTAGCGTTTGATGACAACAGAATACACTGCACAGCCTTACATAATTAGAAAGAGGAGAATCTCATGATTAAAATGGTGTCCAATTTTTTAAAAATCTAAATATACACATTGCGAGATATTTGGCGAAAAAGACAGACATAACTATATTTCCCTATAGGAAACAATGGGACAACCTCAGAGTTCCATGAGTATTTTTTTGTTTGTTGTTTACATTTTAACTATCAGCATCATGGGCAGGTCTCATTGCCAACAATAGCAAAGCAGGCATTGTGACGTAGAACAATATGCTGGGAATAGAACGTTCGGAAGGCGAGTTGGTGCCACAGTGCTCAACAGAACTAATAGTAGCTGGCAGGGTGAAAAATGCCCTAAAATAAGGCCTGTTTTTTCGTGATTACTTCAAAACTACGGCAAGCAGCTGGGACATATTGTAATATTATGAAAATGGGCTCCACGGCAGATGCTATGAACTGTTTTTTTTATCAGAAAAAAGCATTGTTAAAAATATATTGTGTCCAGCCTTGCTGTAGTTGCTTCACACCAACTGCACCATGCAGCCATCACTGGCATTGTGGGAGGCACTATTTGTCAACCAATCAACTTTGCCGCAATTCTAAAGCTAAAGGATGAGTGATTTTTGAGCCAGTTTCTAACCAATTAATTGTTCACACATTATGTTTCAGTTTGTGAGTGTGTGAAAGGGGTTTATAACATTTAATTTCGACATTTAAAAGAAAATATTTTTAGAAACAATAGCAGCTATGAGGACACTGCCATGTTGATCTCAGAATTGCTGTTGGAAAACCACCAGTGTCCGACTTTCGGCTGTCACAGATGCACCTCTCACGACTTCACTCACCTACTTTCTTCTACAGTCGCCTTTGTTAGCCTTACTGCTCGAACACACCCATTTACTGGATTCTAAATCCAACATTCACAAACACAAAGCAGCCAACTTGCTAGGAGCCATGCCCATGATTGCTCAATCTATAACTCCTGTGTGCTCCACTTCCTGTTTGACTTTCACAGGAAGTTCCAGGCAGACACACTTTTTCCAGTATGCTGCATCCTGTAGGATGCGATGTGGGGTGTGAGGGTATGCTAATTAATTAGATCAATGCAAGCTAAACTACTAGCTAACTTACATGTGTTCTATCTTAATTTAACTGCTTCTCTTCTAGTTTTTATGAGAAGCATTATTAAGGTAATAAAAATTGTCTGCATAATCAAATAACATTCAGCTCAGACACCAATACGTACCACACAAGACTTGCCACAAAGGGTCTCTTCACATATCAACAATTCCCTCTGGGCAAGTCTGTTTAAGGTGAGGCACCGCAGACTGAAATGACATTTTTGCATCTACTTATCAATTTTGAGATTCTTGGGTATTTTGGTCCCCTTAATATCAGTTCTTTCAAATGTTTTTTGTTTGTTTATTATAGCCTACTAAAGACAAAGTTTCATGAATTTTAACCTCACTCAAATTGTCATAAATCCCTAATTTCAAAGCTCACTACATTTAATCATACATAATTGAAAAGCCCATTTCATAGAGAGTGTTACAAACTGAACTATATTTTTGCAACTTACTTTGAATAGAGGGTGATTCGGTTCAAATAGGAGTTTGGTATTCTGTATTCAGTGGCGAAAACTGCCATTCCTCAAAAGTCAGACTCTTCCCACAGGCAATTTATTTCTCAGCTTTAGAATAATCTGCATTCACCAAACGTTGTGTGGTTATCGTTAGATATATTATATTCTCCAGACTTTCCCAGATAGAATTGTTAACATGTTGTACATGTTTTATTATAGATAACATTTTCTTGTGCCAAAAATGCATTTTCTGTAAATGTATCTGGAATTTTCCAGATAGAAAGATCTTAAAAGTATTTATCTCCAATCTGTTCTGGACAAGTCCGGTCCAGGAGTGTCTTAACAAAATGAAACCCCATTTTTAGGCAGACTTCATCCAGTGTCCAGAAAAAGTAATTTGTGCAGTATGCAAATATGCACATATTTAATGCGATATGGCTTCATTTGCATATTTAAATCAGATATTTCAGAAAATGTTAATACATAAAAAGTATTACATTTGTGTCCACATTCAACTAGTTAAAGTTAAATGTAATATGATTCAGGGAAGAAAACAATTACCTATGAGGTTCTGGTACCTGGCCTTAAAATTCATTTTCAACTAATCTGGTGTTAGAACATACAGATGTTTCACCTTTTGTCTCACCATTATCATTTCTAAAGCCAGAAGATCTTGTTAATAACTATTTTGTTTATGCATTGGCGTGTTATTAGTCCTCATTATGGAATGCTGAATCATGGCAATATGAAACAATACTGACTCATCAACAGGTCAGCTGCTGCATTTGAAATCAGTTATTCATTTATTATTGGGCTTAAAAACTTCCGGAGCAGACGGTGGATAATGAAGCACCTCTCCTTGGCACATGCACCTCTCCTTGGCATGTGTTCCAGTAGCTAGCTGAGATCAAGCCAGAGCAGACCACTGTGAGTTGTGATGTATTCAAATGTCACAGATGACTAGAAACCCACAGACACCTTGAATAGCTATTAGAATAGATGTGAGACATACAAGTAGACCTTCAATACAAAGCTGGGATGAGCTGCTGTCCATTTATGAATCAACTTCCCCATTTATGAACATGCCTCAAGGAGACAGGACTTTATAAATTATAAAATTACACCAAATGGACGATATTGCCACTCCTATTTGTCATATATTCAATTTAAACCTCCTAGAAAGTGTGTGCCCTCAGTCCTGGAGGGAAGCAAAAGTCATCCTGCTAACCAAGAATAGTAAAGCCCCTTTACTGGCTCCAATAGCCGACCAATCAGCCTGTTACCAACCCTTAGTAAACTTTTGGGGAAAATTGTGTTTGACCAGATACAATGCTATTTTACAGTAAACAAATTGACACCAGATTTTCAGCACGTTTATAGGGAAGGACATTCAACAAGCACAGCACTTGTCTAATGATTGGCTGAGAGGAATTGATGATGAAAAGATTGTGGTGTCTGTTTTGTTAGACTTCAGTGTGGCTTTGAAATTATCGATCACAGTCTGCTGCTGGAAAAACGTATGTGTTATGGCTTTACACCCCCTGCCATATTGTTGATAAAGAGTTACCTGTCAGAGGGTGTTGTTTAATGGAAGCCTCTCCAACATAAAATCAGGAATTCCCCAGGGCAGCAGTTTAGGCCCCTTACTGTTTTCTATCTTTACTTTGAGTAAAGCTTGTGTGTCAATGTATGCGGTTAGTTTCAGAATGCAGTTAGTTTCAGAATGGGTGGCAAGGAATAAGTTAGTCCTAAATATTTAAAAAACTAACAGCATTGCATTTGGGACTAAACCCTAAGCCTCAACTAAATCTTGTATTGAATAATTTGTAAATTGAGCAAGTTGAGGTGACTAAACTGCTTGGAGTAACCCTGGATTGTAAACTGTCATGGTCAAAACATATTGATGAAACAGTAGCTAAGATGAGGAGAAGTATGTCCATAATAAAGCGCTGCTCTACCTTCTTAACAGCACTATCAACAAGGCAAGTCCTACAGGCTCTAGTTTTGTCACACCTGGACTACTGTTCAGTCGTGTGGTCAGGTGCCACAAAGAAAGACTTAGAAAAAATATAATTGGCTCAGAACAGGTCAGAATGGCTGGCCCTTAAAAGTGCACAGGGAGCTAACGTTAATGATATGCATGTCAATCTCTTATGCCTCAAAGTGGAAGAGAGATTTAATTCATGTAAGAAGGGTTGTCAAACTGAATGTACCGAGCTGTCTGTTTAAACTACTAGCACACAGCTCAGACACCCATGCATACCCAACAAGTCCAGAACAGACTATGGGAGGCGCACAGTACTGCATAGAGCCATGATTAAATGGAACTCTATTCCACATCAGGTAACTGATGCAAGCAGTATAATCATATAAAAAAAAACAGGTAGAAATACATCTTTTGGAACAGCGGGGACTGTGAAAGATACAGGTACAAACACACGCACTCTACACACACACATACAGGTACAAACACACGCACTCTACACACATGTACATTGTGGTATTGTTGTATGGTGGTATTATACATTTTGTATTGTAGATATGTAGTGGTGTGATAATGTTATATGATGTACTGTTTTACCTTTTGTTTTATATGTAATGTGAGTGCCTTAATGTGTTTGGTCCCCCAAAAGTTCTTCACTGAGGCCCCGTGCAACACTCAAGGGTTTTTCAACTGATGTACAATGCATTTGACACAATGGTGCCAAAATGCATTGTACATCAGTGGTAAAACTTGAGTGTGTACGGGCCTTATGCTGGGATGCTTGTGCGGTTGGATGACGTAACATTAATTTGTATGTCTGCATTATAGGAACGTTGTTTGGCTGCCTGACTCGGAGTAGAAACCTAGAAACCCCACTGGGCATTAAAATCAATCACACGTTTCCAAATCCTCCGCCTTGAAAAATATGTATATCTGACTCCCAACCGTCTCCTGCTCGTTAACGTACAATCAAATCACTGAAAAATCTAGGTTTTGCTTGTTGTCAATGTCATTGTTCATGTTTTGTACCCAGTTTGTTTTGAGAGGGAAGGCTTTCATGGGCCTGCCATTTTAAAAACAGCCAGAAGACAGGTTCTCTTTTATCTTACTGACTTGCACCTGCTGTAATGGTGATTATGTTTTACTCTCGACATATCATCCACCTCAAGCGAGAGCTCGCTGGAAAACTTCATGGTTGTTGCTTTCTTTTGAACCCCACTTTTTAGTTTGTTTCCTCATCTTTCCCCCACTGTCAAAGTAGTGTAAAATCCTTGTGTAAAATCCAACAAATATATTTATTTGTTTAAAGATGGCTGTGTTCAAATTACTGTTTCAAATGAAAGGTTTTATATTGAGGTGCATGTAAACAATACTTGTGAATTGATATTAAATCACTTTATTGACTGTGTCAGTCTAAGACTTAGAAGGCAACATAAAATGCTTTACCACAAGGCCCTAAAAGTAGGTTTCAGCTGCCTTTGGTTTGACATGGGCTTTTAGTCTCCCGTCGAGCTGATGGATCTCTTCATCATTGTAATTCTGGAATTTGATTTAAATACCGCGTATGTGAAATACATTGCTAATATAGCAACCTCATCAATAAACACAAAAGTCATGGTTAAATTGTATCACAAAGGTAAAAAAAAATGTGCTGTAGAATAACTAGGAACTAGGAACTTTTAGAGCCTGAGAAACACATGACCTACAATCATACTTATACATTCAGCATATGTGTTGACCCCGAATGACTGTTGAAGTTCCAGTTTGGGTTGCAACACTTATTCTATGTCGTCCATAAAGCATTCCTTTGTCTATTTTCCGTGACGCTACCCTGTGTGCTCGGTCACATGGTCCCCAGTCCAGTTGATTATTTCTGACTCTGTTGAGAGCATTTGATTAATTCATGTTTTGCTCTTGTTATACTTGGACACTTCGCCTCTGGTCTTAGCAACGGTCCCATGCAGCAGCTCCAACAGCTAGACAGTTTCACACAGCTGTCCAGACTCAGTCAATGCCCCAATACACAGAGAGCACTATTAGGCGGCCATTTCTGCTCCCTGTTTCAAGTTAAGTCACAGAGTTGTGTTTCCTGTCACCAAGCTTTAGACTATTGGGATTATTTGTCTGCTCTTCTCCCGTCTGAAATGAAAAGCAATCAGGCTAAGGGGAAGAAATAAGCCAGAGAGAGAGGGAGAATTACAAGAGTTAGTTCAAGAAGAGTAATTATAAAGCGCTCTTTCTGCTCCACTGGTTTTTCAATACAGAATAGTGTTACATTTCACTGAATAATTTGTAAAAAAATAAATAATAATTATTAACTTTAAAAATTGAACCTTTATTTAACTAGGCAAGTCAGTTAAGAACAAATTCTTATTTACAATGACGGGCCTCCCCGGCCAAACCCGGATGACGGATGTGATGCAGCCTGGATTCCATATTTATAGAGCAGGCACAAGGTAATGAAGAGTTGATCAATTGTGAGTTAAAGAAGAATAGGCTGTGATGTCTCTCACAGTGTTGTACCTTGTATCCTGGATACTCGGAATGCATATATTGAATAATGTATATAAAACAGTTGTTCTCTCAATGCTGCCTTGAAAGAAAACCATTGTGTCCGGATTCAGGAAGGTGGAAGTTGGACACTAGTTCCTACTTCACAGTAGGGCCATTTGAAATATATATTATTATTTTTGTTGTTCCAGAAATGCCTTCATGAACATGTGAACTTTCATGTGCCTTAATAACAAACTGGTATGTGATCTGTAAATAAAAAGGAGAAAGCACTTCGCTATAGGGAGAAAGACAGGATCCTTCCTTGCTTCATTTTTCAGCTCATTTATCATCTGATTTGCTTAACAAAAGGCACATCTCAATAGGCGGTGCAGGTATGTCATGACATTGTACAAGTCAGGGGTGGGCCTTTCCTAATTTGTTCTCTATTGCTCCTCTATTGTTCATCAAGCAATGGGGGAGGCCGATGACATCACAAATCCACATCAGACCAACTCATTGAATGCCATACTTCTTGAAGTTTGCAGTTCTGTCTAAAAACACAATTTTATTCCAGACATATTTGTATACCCTTTAGTGTGTGAACATTACTGTATTTATACATGGGATATCGCTTTTCAACAGTAAGATTTTTTTTAAATCGCTGGAGAACATCTTTAAAGAGATGGTTGGTTATGGCTTAAGAGGGGGTCAATGATGCTGAATCGGCGTACACAAAGAAGGGCACTTCAGCAAGTCGAAAAACCTTTACAAAAACTTCAAGACATTTTCTCAAAACGGTGTAAATAAGTATATGAACTTTCATAGCAGCATAACGGCTCTGAGTCTGTACTTTTATAAACTAAAGAACAGTTTTTTACAAAAATTACAATAAGCCTACGATCTTGTAACCAGCCACATTTGTATAAAACATTAAATTATTACATATTATGATACGCCAGCTGGCACTTATACTGAAGAAATATATACACTGCTCAAAAAAATAAAGGGAACACTTAAACAACACAATGTAACTCCAAATCAATCACACTTCTGTGAAATCAAACTGTCCACTTAGGAAGCAACACTGATTGACAATACATTTCACATGCTGTTCTGCAAATGGAATAGACAACAGGTGGAAATTATAGGCAATTAGCAAGACACCCCCAATAAAGGAGTGGTTCTGCAGGTGGGGACCACAGACCACTTCTCAGTTCCCCTGCTTCCTGGCTGATGTTTTGGTCACTTTTGAATGCTGGCGGTGCTTTCACTCTAGTGGTAGCATGAGATGGAGTCTATAACCCACACAAGTGGCTCAGGTAGTGCAGCTCATCCAGGATGGCACATCAATGTGAGCTGTGGCAAGAAGGTTTGCTGTGTCTGTCAGCGTAGTGTCCAGAGCATGGAGGCGCTACCAGGAGACAGGCCAGTACATCAGGAGACGTGAAGGAGGCCGTAGGAGGGCAACAACCCAGCAGCAGGACTGCTACCTCAGCAGGAGGAGCACTGCCAGAGCCCTGCAAAATGACCTCCAGCAGGCCACAAATGTGCATGTGTCTGCTCAAACGGTCAGCCCAACCCCGTGCAGGACATTTTTCATTTGCCAGAGAACACCAAGATTGGCAAATTCGCCACTGGCGCCCTGTGCTCTTCTCAGATGAAAGCAGGTTCACACTGAGCACATGTGACAGACGTGACAGTCTGGAGATGCTGTGGAGAACGTTCTGCTGCCTGCAACATCCTCCAGCATGACCGGTTTGGCGGTGGGTCAGTCATGGTGTGGGGTGGCATTTCTTTGGAGGGCTGCACAGCCCTCCATGTGCTCGCCAGAGGTAGCCTGACTGCCATTAGGTACCGAGATGAGATCCTCAGACCCCTTGTGAGACCATATGCTGGTGCAGTTGACCCTGGGTTCCTCCTAATGCAAGACAATGCTAGACCTCATGTGGCTGGAGTGTGTCAGCAGTTCCTACAAGAGGAAGGCATTGATGCTATGGACTGGCCCGCCCGTTCCCCAGACCTGAAACCAATTGAACACATCTGGGACATCATGTCTCGCTCCATCCACGTTGCACCACAGACTGTCCAGGAGTTGGCGGTTGCTTTAGTCCAGGTCTGGGAGGTGATCCCTCAGGAGACCATCCGCCACCTCATCAGGAGCATGCCCAGGCGTTGTAAGGAGGTCATACAAGCATGTGGAGGCCACACACACTACTGAGCCTCATTTTGACTTGTTTTAAGGCCATTACATCAAAGTTGGATCAGCCTGTAGTGTGACTCCAAATCCAGACCTCCATGGGTTGATCAATTTGATTTCCATTGATCATTTTTGTGTGATTTTGTTGTCAGCACATTCAACTATGTAGAGAAGAAAATATTTAATAAGAATATTTCATTCATTCAGATCTAGGATGTGTTATTTTAGTGTTCCCTTTATTTTTTTGAGCAGTGTATATATATATATATATATTTAACACTTTGTATATCTACCTCACTGTTTAATGTATGTGGGTTGCACCGTGGGTTGATGAGGTATTCAGAGAGTGCATTCTTATATGGCAATTTCATTTAGAGGCCAATTATTTGGCCCCTGCATCACCAAGCACCGGGCAGCAGTCTTCCTCTGCATCCCCAAGTCATGAATAACAAAGGCCTAAATAGGGCCATAGTAGACAGCCAGCCAGCCAGGAGAATAAAAATGAAACCCTAGCTCTGGGAGGCTATTATGTTTTCTGTAGATACACAGCTGCTGCTAGCAGAAATTCGGATTTGGGCATGTAATGGATGTTCAAGTGCTTTCCTGAGAGAACCAGTGTGCATTCAAATTGAAACGCGAGGCCCTTTGATGGTCTCAATTTGCGCATCCCTGGTTACCCATTTTACACCTTGTCCCTGGTCACCCATTTGTCTTTGAGATCATGTGATGGATGAAGATGGGGTGTGTTGCTTTGGGGGTAGTGTTTTAGGAACGTCGTAATGACCCACTGCCAACTTAGCACTAATTACTTTAGGCATATTTTGACTTCTCACATGGCAATGCACAGTATTACAGTATAATGCCAATGCCCATTGAAGAGAAAGTTATTCTAATGTTATTCAACAATTGTTGAAAGTTATAATGGAATTAACATTTGAGAGAACAGATAAAAGAGAGTTTTCCATTTGTTTAAATTCAGCCAACGCTATACCCTCAGAATGGATGACATTTACATTCAACCCAAATCAAATGTAAACACTTAGCTTTCCCCCAGGAGAAAGAAATCGAATCAATAGGTGTAACGGCCGTCGTCGGTGGAAGAAGGTGAGGACCAAGGTGCAGTGTGGTAAGTGTTCATGATTTTTAATATAATCAAAACTGAACACAAAACAAAATAACAACTAGGAAGAACGAACAAACGAAACAGTCCTGTCTAGTGAATGACACACAAAACAGAAAATAAACACCCACGAAACACAGGTGGAAAAAGGCTACCTAAGTATGATTCTCAATCAGAGACAACTAACGTCACCTGCCTCTGATTGAGAACCATACCAGGCCAAACTCAAAAACCAACCTAGAAAAACAAACAGACTATCCACCCCAACTCACGCCCTGACCATCCTAAAACAAAGACAAAACAAAGGAACTAAGGTCAGAACGTGACAGTACTTTCTTATAACCTTAGGAAAGGTTATAGATCAACATTGAAAAGCAAAACATGTTTTGTGCCTTCTATCTATAAAGTCTGTCTGTCGTTCACTTGTAAATCTTGAGCTATATATTTAAATATGATATGATACACTGTGAGAAAAGGTTGGATTACGAGTTCAGTCTGAAAAGGCCATAGAAATTTGGTCATATCCAGTCATTGTATTAAAGCCCAATATCTAATGTCCCATTAGTCTATTTTATAGCAGCAGCACATTTATGGCATCTAATGTAAAACGCTGTATGTCCATGGCCATGCTCTGACAGTTTAATAAAGTTAAAAGGTTTCTGCAGTGATCAACAGTGGGAGGTGCTTAAATTATACTCCAGATTGTCATTCCTGGCTGTAAAGACATCTATCAGGGGAAAGAAGAAAGAGCAGGGAGACCAAGGAAAAAAACAAAGCCAGAGACAACCCTTTTAGAGCCATGGTCGTGTATGGAGGTTGACAATATGTAGTGTTAACTATTTTCGATTCCTGCTACCCAAATCCTGGAAAGAAGGCTGTTAACCCCAATAAATTGTTTTACCCCATATCCCCCGCTAAAGCCCACACCGCTTGTCTCAAGTACAAATTCACTACTTGAGCGTTATCTCTAAGACTACCTATCTCAATTTCTCTTATCACTCTTATCACAAGAAGTGCAAGTACCTCTGTTACAATCCATTCCTTGTCGGATTCCTTTTGGAGGGAGCTAGAAAAACACTAATGATATAGTACATGTGGAGCAGCACCTTGAGAATGATTGTGATTCAAATATGCTAATTAACATTGCAACAATATATGAACAGAGTTGATTACTCAAACTAACTGCAGAGTGTTTAGCTAATCTAAATCCATCAGCAACAAACATTCCAACCCAGAAAGTCCATTAACATCGAATCAGCACATTGGTCCTTTTGAATGACCAATTTCACTGTTTAAGAGAATTCACTTACTTATTCAGAATTATTGCAGGTCGAGATACATTTGTAATTATTCGCTGTTTATGATTTAGCTGTTTTTTTGTCCAAACGGCTCATATTGGATGGTGACAAAATTGTCTTCTTTTTGGAAGAGCAGCTTTGCAGAGGAGGAAATAGCTTACCTCAAAGAAGTTTGGATGGGCATGGATCAGTGAGTTGCCTCTGTCTCCAAATGGGTAGTTGATGTATTGCATTTCAAATCAAATCGTATTTGTCACATGCTTCGTAAACAACAGGTGTAGACGAAAAGGGAAATGCTTACTTTACGGGTCCTTTTCCAAAAATGCAGAGTTAAAGATGAAAAATAAATAAAAAACAATAACCAGTGAAAATAACATGGCTATATACAGGGAGACCAACACAGAATCGATGTGCAGGAGTACGAGGTAATTGAGGTAGCTATGTACATATATGTAGGGTTAAAGTGACTAGGCAACTGGATAGATAAATATACAGTAGTGTATGTGGTGAGTGTGAAAGTGTGTCGAATGAATGACGTTTTATTTTCGTGTCAAATCGCCAATTGGCAACCCATCCCTTATGGGATTAATTGACACAAACAAACATTACAATTATTCACTATGGTAATTAAATGATGATTCTTCTTCCGCCATTCTCTGCATTGCGCATCACATAAAGAGTGAAAAAAATAATTTTAATAATAAGAATAAAATACAGCAATACATAATACTAAATAAGGTTATCCAAACAGTAATTACATCCCTAGAGCAGTAAAATAATATAGACATACATACATACATACACACTGCATATTTACACATACATACATACATACATACATACATACATACATATACATACATACATACATACATACATACATACATACATACATACATACAATAAACAGACAAATATATACAGAAAAAAAGAAACAGAAGTCACTTGAACCCAGTCTGACACAAAGAGAAGATTCATATGGGAGACAAGCCTATACACAATCTATATACCGTACACACACACACACCATTAACCACATATAATTACATTTTACAAATATTTAGCTTCTAAGTAGCCCTTTTCCTTTTATTCCAGGCTTTATCTAAATATTCCACAAAAGGAAATACACAATGGACAAAAAAACATTTCAATTTCTCCTCATCACTCAGCCACATAATGCCAGGGTATATGTCGTGTGCATTCTGGAATAAGAGCAAGTGTATATTGTGGTAGAAAGGGCAATATCTTCATCAAAGTCACAACAACAATAGACAAAGGGTCTGCTTAAACTAACAACACACAAACAATTATAGGTTTTCATGTCTTTATGAACACCCCATGTAAACATTCACAGCGCAGGGTGGGAAAAGTAAGTGAACCCTTGGATTCAATTACTGGTTGACCCTCCTTTGGCAGCAATAACCTTAACCAAACATTTTCTGTAGACCTGCACACAGGTCAGGAGGAATTTTGGACCATTCCTCTTTACAAAACTGCTTCATGTCAGCAATATTCTTGGGATGTCTGGTGTGAACTGCTCCCTTGAGGTCATGCCACAGCATCTCAATTGGGTTGAGGTCAGGACTCTGACTGGGCCACTCCAGAAGGCTTATTTTCTTCTGCTGAAGCCATTCTGTTGTTGATTTACTTCTGTGTTTTGAGTCAAAGTACTGTTGCATCACCCAACTTCTGTTGAGCTTCAAATGGCAGACAGATAGCCTTACATTCTCCTGTGAAATGTCTTGATAAACTTGGGAATTCATTTTTCCGTTGATGATAGCAAGCTGTCCAGGCCCTGAGGCAGCAAAGCAGCCCCAAACCATGATGCTCCCTCCACCATACTTTACAGTTTAAATGAGGTTTTGATGTTGGTGTGCTGTGCCTTTTTTCTCTCCACAAAGTGTTGTGTGTTCCTTCCAAACAAATCAACATTTGTTTCAACTGTCCACAGAATATTTATCTAGTAGCGCTGTGGAACATCCAGGTGCTCTTTTGCAAACTTCAGACGTGCAGCAATGGTGTTTTTGGACAGCAGTGGCTTCTTCTGTGGTGTCCTCCCATGAACACTATTCTTATATAGTGTTTTACCTATCATAGACTCGTCAACAGAGATGTTAGCATGTTCCAGAGATTTCTGTAAGTCTTCAGCTAAGACTCTAGGATTCTTCTTAACCTCATTGAGCATTCTGCACTCTGCTTTCTCCATTTACAGACAATTTGTCTTACCGTGGACTGATGGACATCAAGGCTTTTAGACATACTTTAAAAAAAATATATTATATACTTTGTTTTTATTGTAGGAACACAAAGAAAGTACAAATAAAGTCAAATAAAAGAACAACAAAAAAAGATCTGGCAGTTACAGTGCACTTCATACCTTCATCATCATATCATCATATTAGTTACATTGACTTCTTTTGAATTAGACTTTTTCCCAGTATTCTTGACCTCTCTCCTGTTGAGTTCTTAAAGCAAAGGTCATACGCTCCATGTGGTGTATTTCTTCTACAATGTCTATCCATCGTGTCACTGTGGGAGGGTATTTTTTGTAGCCATTTCCTAGTGATAGACGTTTTACTGGCTGCCAGTAGGACCTTCAAGAGGTACTTTTCTCTATTGTGTAAGTTATCAGGTATTCCACCCATGTACAAAGAAATTAATGTTTGTTCTATGTCAAATCCTATTATTTGTCCAATGTTAGATCTTATTTCTCCCCAGTAAGTTTCGATTGCGGGGCTAGTCCAAAAGATATGAGAGTGGTCCGCCCTCAATAGACCGCATTCTCTCCAGCAAGGGTGTTGTGAGCCAGTCTGTTTTGATTTCAGTTTAGGTGTTATGAAGAAACGTATAACATTCTTCCAACAGAATTCTCTCCATGACCTTGAGTTGGTGGAGCTTTGTTGAGTCTCTAATATGTTTCATCAGTTATTTCAATGTTAAGTTCCTCCTTCCATTTCTTTTTAATATAGTTTGTAGAATGTTTCTTTGAGGATTGAATACCCAAGTAGAGATTTGAAATAGTTTTTTTGTTACTCCCCAAGTATGCGTTAGTGAATACTTGGATTAAGTTTGGAGGTGCTCGAGGGTCAGTCACTTTTATTTCCCTTAAGAAATAGTGCTGAACTTGTAGGTATCTGTAAAAATCTTGTTTATCCAAGCCATGTTTTTTACTTAGGTCCTGGAAGTTATCTAGGTTCCCATTCCTTATAATTGTACTGAATGATGTGATGCCTTTCTGCGTCCATTGTTTAAACCTGCTGTCCTGAGTTGCAGGGATGAAGCTGGGGTTGTATGCGGGCCAACTCAGCAGTTTGATCTCTCTGTCTAAATGATTTTGCTTAACTACCCTAAACCATGTCTTCAGAGAGAAATTAATCCACTGATTTTGTCTGTTGTATATTTATTTTACCATGTCCTTTTTTCCCAAAACTGACTGTATGGCTTTCTCTGTCAAAGTAGTCTCGATGTCTTTCCATTTGGATTCGTATTCTGAATTGCACCAACACACCAGAGTTCTCAATTGGGCTGACACATAATAATATTTTAGGTTTGGTAAGGCCATACCCCCACAGTTTTTTGGTAACTGTAATGTTGTATATCTAGTTCTTGGTTTCTTACTGTTCCAGATAAACCTTGATATCCGTTTATTCCATTCCCTAAACTGTTTAGGTGGGATTTCTATGGGCAGTGATTGGAACAAATACAGTAACCTTGGCAGGATGTTCATTTTGATTGTTTCAATTCTACTACTAAGATCTAATGGAAGTGAATTCCACCTGTCATCATATATTTTCTTGTTAATGTGATCGTAATTCATGCAATAAAGTTTGGGTGTATCTTTTGGTAAATTTACTCCCAGATATTTAAATGAATGAAGAGGTCTAGGTGAAGTTATACCTACTCTTCAGCTCTTCCTGTGGGGTATAATTATATACTAGGGTTTGGGTCTTGTGTACGTTAATTAAGCACATACCCTGAATATGTTCCAAATGTTTGTAAAACATCCATCAATCTAGGTACACTTGAGCCTGGGTCTTTAAGGAATAACAGAACGTCATCAGCATACATGCATATCTTATGTTCACTGCCTCTTATTGTTATTCCCTATAAGGTTGGGTCCTGTCTTATTGCCTGTGCTAATGGTTTGAGGTACAAGGAGAAGAGCATGGGTGAAAGATTACAGCCTTGTCTTGCCCCTCGCTCTAATTTTATCGTTCGTGTTTTAGACATACTTTTGTAACCCTTTCCAGCTTTATGCAAGTCAACAATTCTTAATCTTAGGTCTTCTAAGATCTCGTTTGTTCGAGGCATGGTTCACATCAGGCAATGCTTCTTGTGAATAGCGAACTCACATTTTGCGAGTGTTTTTTATAGGGCCAGCTCTAACCAACATCTCCAATCTCATCTCATTGATTGGATTCCAGGTTAGCTGACTCCTGACTCCAATTAGCTTTTGGAGTAGTCATTAGTCTAGGGGTTCACATACTTTTCCCAACCTACACTGTGAATTTTTAAATTATGCATTCAATATAGACAAGAAAAATACAATAATTTGTGTGCTATTAGTTTAAGCACACTGTGTATATCTATTGTTGTGACTTAGATGAAGATCAGATCAAATTGTATGACCAATTTATGCAGAAATCCAGGTAATTCCAAAGGGTTCACATACTTCTTCCTGCCACTGTATAATATCACAACATTTTTCATACCACAAATCAAATGTTGTTTCTTGGCATCTTTGCAGAGTTTCAATGAGTTCCACCAGAGCTCTACATGCCATTTCAGAACATAGAAAGTCATTTGGCACATTTATTTTCTAACATTTAGACCTATGCGGGGTATCTTTTGCCCCGTGTGATGCACAACAGTACCTGTTTGAGAATGTTGTTGGCCAACAGAAAAGATCCTAAATAAAAGAGAATGATCAGAAAGTCTACTTTTTTTCTCCAATTAACTCAAAACATCCACATTCTTCAAACATCTGTGTAGGACATAACACCTTAAATTCCAAACAAGTTTCTAGAAAGTCGTGGGTAACGGTATAGTCCACCACAGCTTTTGCTTTGCCAGATATGGATGTAAAGTTATTGCTTATCCTTCCATTAGAGTCCAATAGAGATCCAATCCTTTTGTTCCTCAGTCTTCCTGCGCTTTCATTCAAACCCAACCCCCTTTCTTTGTGTAACCAGCCGTCATATCGGTTTTGTCCGCTAGGGACGTTTTATTTTATGACATAATAAGTAATCAATGTGTATATGTAATTGTGTGATTATTTAGGTATTTAGTATTTAGTAAATAAATAATTAACCCAAATGTTGAATTGCTGATTCATCTTGTTAGCTAGGGTTCGTGAAGATAACCAATAATTTTACAATGTTCAGATGAGACTGAATAAGGGGATGTTTAATAATTGACTGCTATTGATATAAAAGATGACCAGGTCTTTAAGAGTTTATTCGGAAGACAGCAGCTCTATAAATATTCTACCGTGGTGCGCCGACTTCCTAGTTAATTACATTTACATGATTAGCTAAATCAGGTAATATTAATTACAGAGAATTGATTTTCTAAAATAGCATGTATTATCATTTAATCCATAGTAAAGACACGACACTAGCTAATGTTAGCTGGCTGGCTCGCTAGCTAACGTTACGTGTAAGACCTTATTATTCATATTTCAGAGCTATTTGCTTGGCTAGCTATAGCCTAATATTAGCTAACTAACATTGAACCTGGTTGGCTAGCTACCTGCAGATTCATGCAGGGTAGTAACATCATGAGTTGTGATTATGGTTCATTGTTTACCTAGCTCGCTAGCTACATGTCTTAACAAAAGACTCCACTATTCAAGTAACCATCTACTCCGATTTCAGAGCACTCTGTAGGGTAGCACAATAGTGTAGCCGGAGGACAGTTAGTTTCTGTCCTCTACTTGGGGTACATTGACTTTAATTCAAAAACCTAGGAGGTTCATGGTCCTCACCCCCTTCCATAGACTTGCATAGTAATTATGACAACTTCCAGACGACATCCTCCAACCTATCAGAGCTCTTGCGGCATGTTCACCCAATCAAAGTGAATGAATCTAACACTGAAAGCATAAGCTACAGCTAGCTAGCACTGCAGTGTATAACATGTGGTGAGTAGTTCACTCAAAGAGAGAGAAAGATATAAAAAATGAATAAGCAAGAGAGAGATGGATAGATAGCTATATTTGATTGTATTTTATGTTCACTTTCACTTAGCTAGAAAATGTAGCTAGCTAGTTTAGCATACTCAAACAGAGAAGGATGCTCTGTTAGCTAGCTGGCTATGGCTATTCAACACTGGAACTCTTCCAAGTCAAGGTAAGCTTTTGGTTTCATTAATTTATTGCCTTAGGGGCCCATCGGTGTAACTGCTCAACTGCTTAATGACAGTACACTGTACTACATGATTGTAGCGGGTTTACTAACACATTAGTTCTAGTAGCTACGATTATGTAGGTAGGCTGTGTGTAGCGGTTAGTGATTATGATATGAAGGTTTCACTTAGAAAGTTTTTTTCGCCTGGTCACAGACAGCTGATGTGTTGTACACTGAAGTTCACAAGCGAAGGAAAAAGGTGAGAAGAGGAAAGTGCGTAGATGCAAGAAGGAATTCCACAACGAGCAAAATGATCATGCTGTTTGTATGTGGATGCTATGAAATTGAACTGTTTTACGTGTGATCAGGGCTGTATTCATTCCGTCGATTCTGTTGAAAAGGGAAGTGGAACAAAACAGAGATAAACATACCTGAATTTGTCCAGTAGAAACTATTATTTGCAATTGTTAGACTAATGATTGCACCCTAGATCAGCTAGATGCAGGCAAGAGTGTGCAAGGCAGTATTGAAGGTGTCAATGTCTGTCACCTTGATTACTCAAAATGTTCTCTCGACCTGTGCACCTACGTTGTAAACTGTTATTCATAGACCAGGTTGTAGTAACCTCATGATGGGTATAGGGAAAATGTGAGTATCATGTAGTATCCTAGACCTATCGATATTACATTGAACTGGGAGAATGGAATATAAATGACAGTCATCCAGCATGCTGTAATAGAAATAAGGCCATGCTCATTAAAAAAATGATCATCCTCCCTCATCTAAAATGTCACCGACCGACACTGCCACAGAGTGACCTCCCCGTTCCCTTTGTGCTTTACACACTCTTGTGGGTCAGTGGTTAGGTTTAATAGTGCTCTGCTCCAGCCTCTCCGACCTAATTTGTGTGTGTGTGTGTGTGTGTGTGTGTGTGTGTGTGTGTGTGTGTGTGTGTGTATCGGAGGGTTGGATAACAGCAGAAGACAAATTTCCATCTCGTCTGAACTAATAAAGTATATCTTAAAATCTTATTGTAATCATTTTCATGTCCAGGGAAACCCAGAATGGAATGCTCACTATATGATAGGTTAGTGACTCATATTATAAAACATCTACCTGTTATGGAGGTCTGGGAGAAGGACCTACAAAGTGCATGGGAATAGATCACGATATGAGGCAATATTTCTGCCTTTTCTAAGAGCCTCGCCAGTCAACTTATTTTAAATTTGATCACAGCTTTTCTTTTACCCCAGAGCGAAAGTTCAGGATGAAGCTTGTGGATAGTGATTTTTTAAATAAATGCACCCAATCTGAGGTGGGCAATTATATGCATATGTTTTGGAGCTGTGTACTTTCTCTCTGGGTTCATGTTAATATTTGAAATACTATTCTTGGCAGGAGCCTGCCTGTTTGTCTATCCCTCCTCCTGCTAGGTTGTAACCCAAGCATTTCCTTATCTTATCAAGAAAGGGTCGGATTGTAACAGCAGACAAAAAACAATTCAGAAGAGTTGGTTTGAACCCTTTGCAGATGTTGGTTGCTTATGTACAGTACCTGGACATTGCACAGCTGGAAAGATCCACTGCCAGACTGTGTGGGGCCAAGTCTGAAACTCTGGCCAATATATCTCCCACTTTTAAGAGCTAATTTAACAGTCTTTGGTCTTGCGGATGGGAGAGAGCATTAACCTGCTCTGTCTTTTTTCTGTTTTCCTATGTGGCTCTGGGTTGGTAGCCATTGAGAACGACATTTGAATAGACCGATTGAATATCGAAATACTGAAACATTTGTTTTTAATCTGTTTTGTTTTTTTCCTTTTCATTTGTATGGTGTTCTTTTTATTTTTTACATTTTGCTTGTTTTCCCCCTATTAAACTGTATATATTTGGATGTATTGTATCTTGAAACTGTCTAGGACATGCAAGAAAAAAAAAATGCACACATTTGTTTACAGTTGATGTAAACAACTAATTTCCTATCACTGCTAAACAGAGCAGTCCTCTGCACAAACTAATGAGTTGATTCCTCTCCTTGGAATGAAGGTTGATAGAAACTTTCCCATGCCAAGTGTGGCTTCTATGTCAGGCCTGATTCAAATCTGAAAGGCTCCACAGGACCAATGCTTATTTGGTCCCAGTCTCAATATCACTAGTGCCACTGAACACATGACTAGAAAATACCACGGTTCCCAGAGACAACTCACAAATACAGTATCTACTTTTCTATCTATCAGACAGTGAGTCATGGTAGAGTTTCTGCTTAGGATACAAGAAAGGTCATTTGGAAAAAATCTTAACTATTTCACTGCTCAAATGAAAGTAAATCAATAGGTTAATAGTGCTTAACGAAAGCCATACGTTGGTCAGAGTGATGTTCTGTTGTAGGTCCAGACAATTTATGAAAAGGCTTGAAGAAATAAACCCAGTCTCACAGAAGTAAAAATACAGCTCTAAAAACATGACATCTGTATTTTTAGTTGAAAGACTTCTGCATATTGGTTGCAGGCATTATACATTTTATATCTGTCTCACATTAGTATGACTAATTAAACATTAATAAGCCTGATTTAATGCTAAATATTGCACAACTGCACCAATAAAGTATCAATATCCTTCACAGTCCCTGATATGAATGGCCCCTGTTGTGACTCTCCATTGTAACGGTCGTCGTATGAAGGAGAAGAGGACCAAGGTGCCGCATGGTATGTGTCCATATCTTTTAATAAAGAACTTGAACACTGAACAAAAACAATAAACCGACAACCGAAAACAGTTCTGACTGGTGCAGACACACAACAGAAAACAGAAAATAATCACCCACGAAACACAGTAGCAAACAGGCTACCTAAATATGGTTTTCAATCAGGGACAACGATTGACAGCTGACTCTGATTGAGAACCATACCAGGCCAAACACAGAAATAGCAAATCATAGAAAAACTAACATAGACAATTGACCCAACTCACGCCCTGACCATACTAAAACAAAGACATAACAAAAGAACTAAGGTCAGAAAGTAACATCCATATAAAATACATTGCCACCTTTAGCCCATCTGTAATCAGTGCATCTCTGAGCATATATCTGATAGCAGTGGATTATTGGCTTGGAATATCTGGGAGGGGATGCTGAAATGTCCTCAGGGCAACACTAGCCGAACGGTATGGAGGATGGAGGAGAAACTCCCCATAATAACCCACTCTGTAGCATTCACTAAAGAAAGAGGAGAGAGAAAGGAGAGAGTGCAAATTACAACTCCCACAAAATAAATCCACCCATCACTGCCACAGAGAGAAGCAAAATACCACAAAAAACTGTGTCCTGAGACTGTTAAAGAGAGGGAAGGAAAAGAGAGAGAGAGAAGGAGGGAGAGAAAATGGAGGGAGCAGGAGAGACAGGGAGAGGGAGAGGAAGGTATTCAAAAAAGACACTCTCCAACATCATGGGAAGAACGATTTGGTGTCTAAAACAAAATGTATGTATGTATGTATGTTGCAATTGCACAATCACCGTTCTCTCGTCTCCTTCTATCCAGAACTTTCCACCAGGCAACCAGTGAAAGGGAAGGGAGCAGTAAACCACTTATTACACCATGTCTCTCAAATTACTGTAAGCCCATTGATGAAGTGTCTCTCTCAAATGCCAAGGTAATTTATTTCATTAGAACATCCTGAGGTACCAGACTACACTTAGCACAAGCTGACATGGTGACATAATCACGTCATGGCACAGATCCACAACGGAATTGTCACGACTTCCACCGAAGGTGGCTCCCCTGCCTCCCCTCGGCGGTCGTCGTCTCTGGTCTACTAGCTGCCACCGATCCCTTTTTCCTTTTCTGTTTGTTATTTCTGTATTGAGTTCACCTGTTCCTTGTTTGAGATTTGTTTTAAGGCTATTTAAGCCGGTTAGACCCGCCTGCTTTTGTGCGGGCTTGTTTTCTGTTTGTCTGTGGATGGTTGCATGTAGTATGTTCTCTGACCTTTTTAGTGTCCTGTTTTGGGTCGGTCATATTTTGTTCGCCTGTTGTGTTGGCGTTGACCACTTACCCTTTTACCGAAATAGTCGGGTTTCTATGAATCCTCTGCTCTCTGCGCCTGACTCTGAACCCACCACTCCTAGCTGTGTGTCAGAAGCCCCCACCTTTTATGGAGTCAGCAGGAGCAGCTGCACCCCCTCTCCCATCTATGGAGGAGCGTGTCCTCCATCACATGGCCATCCTTCACCGAATCGGGTCAGCGATGGATCAGATTCTGGAGAGAATGTACCGATGGGAGTGGAGTGGCCTCTCTACCCTGTCTCCAGCTCCTCCTCCTCCTCAACCTACTCCCCCGGCGGTGTCCGGATCCAGCTCTCTTCGTCTCACGCCCCCAAGAGAGTACGATGGAGCGGCATCTGGGTGCAAGGGGTTCTTGCTCCGGTTAGAGCTGTACCTGGCTACCGTTCGCTCGACTCCCTCTGGGGAGGAGAGCGTGAGCGTCCTCGTCTCCTGTCTGACGGGTCGAGCCCTGGAGTAGACTAACGCAGTGTGGAATGGCCCAGACTCAGCAAGGAACCACTACCCAGAGTTCAACTGCCGGTTCCGGGCTGTGTTCAATCACCCACCAGAGGGCCAGAGGGCCGAGCGGCGGGTGAACGTCTGTTTCACCTTAGACAGAGACGAGGAGCACGCAGGACTTTGGGCTGGACTTTCGGACCTTGGAGGCTGGAGCGGGGTGAAAATTTAGGGCCCTGATGGAACACTACCGGTGTAGCCTTAGTCCGCAGGGAGCTAGCTTGTCGGGACGCCACCCTCTCCCTCGACGAGCTGATTGACATGTCGATCAGACTGGACAACCTGCTAGCTGCCCGCGGGTGTCCAGAAAGGGTCCTGTTAGTTCCACCTCCTGACCTTCCCGCTCCAATCTCCAATTCAGGTAAACACTGCACTTCCCAGGAGTCCCGTGTACCAGTTGTCACAGGAGGAGACAGTGGCTATGGAGACATATATCACTGAATCTCTGGGACAGGGGTACATTTGGCCCTCCACATCACCCGTCTCCTTGAGTTTCTTTTTTGTGAAGAAAAAGGAGGGAGGTCTGCGTCCGTGCATTGATTATAGAGGTCTAAATTCCATCACAGTGGGGTTTAGTTACTTGCTACCATTTCACGGAGTGCGGTTTTTCACAAAACTGGACCTCAGGAGCGCATACAATTTGGTGCATATCCAGGAGGGAGATGAGTGGAAGACCACGTTTAGTACCACATCTGGCCATTATGAGTACCTCGTCATGCCGTATGGGTTGAAGAATGCTCCAGCCTTCTTTCAATCTTTCGTAGACGAGATTCTCAGGGACCTGCACGGGCAGGGTGTGGTGTTGTATATCGATGATATCCTGATCTATTCCGCCCACACGCGTTGCGCATGTGTCTCTGCTGTGCAAAGTACTTGGGCGACTGCTGGAGCATGACCTGTACGTCAAGGCTGAGAAATGTGTGTTCTCCAAACAAGCCGTTTCCTTACTGGGTTATCACATTTCCACCTCTGGGGTGGTGATGGAGTGTGACCGCGTTTCAGCTGTGCATAATTGGCCGACTCGGACAACGGTAAAGGAGGTGCAGTGGCTTTTAGGGGTTGCCAATTACTACCGGAGGTTTATCCGAAGTTTTGGCCAGGAGGCTGCTCCCATTACCTCACTGCTGAAGGGGGAGCCGGCGCGTTTGCGGTGGTCAGCGAAGGCGGACAGAGACTTTAGTTGTCTGAAGGAGCTGTTCACCGACGCTCCTGTGCTGGCTCATCCGGACCCCTCTTTGGCGTTCATAGTGGAGTTGGACGCGTCTGAGGCTGGGGTTGGAGCCGTGCTATAACAGCGCTTGGGCACGCCACCGAAGCTCCGCCCCTGCGCTTTCTTTTCGAGGAAGCTCAGTCCGTCGGAGTGAAACTATGACATGGGGGACCGGGAGTTGTTAGCAGTGGTCAAGGCTCTGAAGGTGTAGAGACATTGGCTTGAGGGGGCCAAGCACCCTTTCCTCATCTGGACTGACCACCATAATTTGGAGTATATCCGGGCAGCGAGGAGACTGAATCTGCTTCAGGCAAGGTGGGCCATGTTTTTCACCAGATTTCAGTTTACCATCTCCTATAGGCCAGCTTCCCTTAATATTAAGGCCGACGCGCTGTCCCGTCTCTATGACACCGAGGAGCGGTCCAACGATCCTACTCCCATCCTTCCAGCTTCATGTCTGGTAGCACCGGTGGTATGGGACATCGAGCGGAAGTTACGGTTGAAACCTGCGCCTACTCAGTGTCCAGCGGGTCGCCCGTACGTGCCGCTTGGTGTTCGTGATCAATTGATTCGGTGGGCCCATACGCTACCCTCTTCGGGTCATCCGGGGATTGAGAGGACAGTGCGGGGTCTTAGGGGGAAGTACTGGTGGCCCACTTTAGCTAAGGACGTGAGGTTTTATGTCTCCTCCTGTTCAGTGTGCGCTCAGAGTAAGGCTCCTATACTCCTAGAGGGAAGTTACAGCCCCTCCCCGTTCCATCTGTCGGTGGATTTTCTCACCGACCTTCCCCCGTCTCAGGGGAACATTATGATCCTGGTCGTTGTGGATCGGTTTTCTAAGTCCTGCCGTCTCATCCCGTTGTCCGGTCTCCCTACGGCCCTACAGACTGCGGAGGCCCTGTTTACCCACGTCTTCCGGCACTACGGGGTGCCTGAGGGCATCGTTTCTGATCGGGGTCCCCAGTTCACGTCCCGAGTGCGGAGGGCGTTTATGGAGCGTCTGGGGGTCTCGATCAACCTGAACCTGGGTTTTCACCCCGAGAGTAATGGGCAGGTGGATAAAGTGAACCAGGATGTGGGCAGGTTTCTGCGGTCGTATTGCCAGGACCGCCCTGGTGAGTGGGCGAGGTACGTCCCATGGGTGGAGGTGGCTCAGAACTCACTCCGCCACTCCTCCACTAACATGTCACCTTTCCAGTGCGTGTTGGGCTACCAGCCGGTCCTGGCACCGTGGCATCAGAGCCAGACCGAAGCTCCTGCGGTGGAGGAGTGGGTGCAGCGCTCAAAAGGAGACCTGGAGAGCCGTCCAGGAATCACTCAAGCAAGCTGGTGGGCGGCAGAAGAGGAGCGCTGACTGTCACCTCAGTGAGGCCCCCGTGTTTGCACCGGGGGACCGGGTCTGGCTCTCGACCCTCCGCCTGCCCTGCCGGAGACACACACACACACAGACACTCTAATGCCACAGATGAGGCTTATGAACTGTGGTTCTAGCTGTGACTTCACTTTGAGTGCCCTCTGGAGTGCAGTAAGCATGGCGACAGCCTCAATAACGACTTCCACGTGAACAGAATAACACCTGTCACCTCAGATAAACCGCTACCATAAAGAGTGGGAAGTGCTGATTAAAATTCTCCAGCTATTGTTGGTGTTGATAGTTACTGCTCTGTTCTGTCTGGTCCCTGTGACTGGACACTGTAGTTGTCTGTCACTGGAAGCCACAGCTCTGATTAGATGTCTTTCCTCTAGTTAACAGTTTTCCCCCATATGAACCTGTTTAATGCAACCCTGGTACTATGATTTACTGCAAAGTCAATTCACAGTTAAATCCAATGCAGCGGGAGTCAATATAACACAGTACACTGACCAGACGCCTCTTGTACAACAATGTATGTGGCAAAACGGTAAATAGTGAGAGTAATTACAAAATATTTCATTGGGGTGAACAAAAGGGTTGATTTATGGGTGATGAGTTTTTATTTATCTATTGATAAACTGGTCTCAGTTTCTGTAAATATTAAATATCTGACAGTTTTTTCAAGTTCACCTTTTCCTTTTTATTTGACCTTTATTTAACTAGGCAAGTCAGTTAAGAACAAATTCTTATTTTCAATGACAGCCTAGGAACAGTGGGTTAACTGCCTGTACAACAGATTTGTACCTTGTCAGCTCGGGGGTTTGATCTTGCATCCTTCCGGTTGCTAGTCCAACGCTCTAACCACTAGGCTACCCTGCCGCCCCGAATATTACAGTATGCATGAACATCAACTGTAGTCATGTTTACAACGATAGCAATGAATGAAAAACTCTCTCTCCTCTTGGCATGATAGCGTTGAACTAGCTTTATTTCACAAACGCCATCTATGCAGGATAGGCTCTTTTGAAAACCTACTTACACATGTTTCATAATGTGTCTGAGGGGGTGGAAAACGTCTCCATATCCCCGTGTAAATATCTGGTTTAGTTCTTTATCTGTCTACAGACAGCTTTAATGAGCTGTTTGGAGCTATGCTAAACCAAATGAATGGGTTGGAGAGGCAGTCATGTTGATCAGCCATGGTGTTTTCAGGACAGGGTAGGATAGAAGGCTCACTAAAAACACACTGGGCTTACGTATTCTGATACATTTACATGGTGGTTACGGCGTGCCGAAAGGATGCTGCTATGTTAACCATTTCCCAGGAAAGAGGCCATTTGAACTTTGAAATGTCTATGCAGCAGAATGCATAATACTGCTATCTGAAAGATGTTCCATTGTATATCTACGTACACATCCCCATGTCACACTATGCTATGCATAATAGCTACACTAAAACTAGAAATACCTCCTTGTTTTGAAAGAAACTCTAAAACAACAAAAATATCAAATCATAGCCCCTTTTCTTTTGTGTTCAAATGTGTTTAGATTGGAGATATTCTGTCAGATTCTGTTGTTTACCATGCCTGGTCTACAATCAGAGTATATCCTTAGGAGTGGGAGAAAATATACTGCCACTGAGCCCCTGAGACACTAAGGGTCTCTGGGGAGCAGAGAGGTCTTGTCCAAGTCTTGTAAAGATCTGGTAAGGGGTTGCAGCTTGACCAGGTCAAAACGTTATCGATAAGGGGATGGACCTTGAGATCGATTCTGAGTGCAGCAGGAAGCCAACGCGGCAAATGTGAGATGAGGTGGAGTAGAAATCTCCATTTATGGTGAAGTCTGTGGAAGCCTGCATTTGAAGACGCATCACAACTGTTGGGGGATCATATGATGCCATCTGTCTAAAGTAGGAATTTGACAACATGATAATGATGGCAAAGTTGTTTCCTACTACATACTTGCCTATTTTAGCAATGTCATTGTATTTCCAGGACACTATAGTGTATTTTAAACTAAACACTCTTTAGCCTCTGTCCAGAATGACTGAGCTTATCACGACTTTTGGGCACCACTATGGCGCTGCCAGCAGAGGGCCGTTTGAGAACGTTCATAGCCATATCTTGCGCCGGCTTCGCGGTGTCCTGATCAGACAGTCTGGTGTTCAGACCTTCCAGGGAAGAGATCATTACAGCAACCTTAAGGTCTGAATCTTTAGGCTAGCCTAGGACTGAACCCTTGAGGACAGGGATTTCCCCTCTAGCTGGATTTGAAAGAGTGAGTTTGAAGTGTCACAAAGTAAAGGGAGAAGTGAGATGACTCACATACATCACAGGTCTATTTCAGATATGCCTCCAAAATATCAATGTGAGTAACTGCAAAGGATTCTGGGAAGTTTCACTGACAACAAATCAATCCCAATATGGTGGTAGGTAGTAGTCTGGTTGTTGTAAGTCTGTGGTGGTTAAGTGGACCATGCTGTTATCGTGAATATATGTACTAGTCAAAGTATAGTAAACGTTGTAAATGTTACTCAGTAAATGTCAACATAACTAACATCTTGTACATATTGCTCATAATTAAAAATAAACTCACAAAGTCACATTGGCGATCATTTTATAATGTGGACAATCATATTAGGGTGTTCAGTAAATTTCAACATAACTAACTTCTTGTACATATTTCTCATGTTTAAAAATAAACTTTAAGTCACAATGGAGATTAATTTATAATCTTGGACAATAATTCTAGGGTCAGGAATGTTGCAGTTGTCACGGTCGTGTGGAGAGAGGGACCAAGGCGCAGCGTGATTGGAGTTCCACATGAAACTTTAAACAAACCAAGAAACAAACAACGACCGTGCAGTACTGTAGTGCTACATGCACTCACATAAAAACAATATGGGAGAAAGGGCTTCCTAAATATGATCCCCAATTAGAGGCAACGATTACCAGCTGCCTCTAATTGGGAACCATACAACCCAGCCATATAGAAAATCAATGACTAGAACACCCCCCTAGTCGCGCTCTGACCTAAACACCATAGAGAACTGAGGGCTCTCTATGGTCAGGGCGTGACCACAGTTGTAAGGACTATATAACAATACCTTCACTGTAATGACAATGTACATGCCTATATAATAACCATGTAAATACATGGTGTACGCTTCCTTTAATATAAAGTGGGACTGCAAAATTACATGAACAACATTGTTTCTATTCTGGAGAGTAAAACAGAATGCCAGATGTTGTACACTCTTTAAAAAACATTTATTTCACTGAGTAAAATCTCTTCTCTGAATACATACATATCTGTGGGCGGTAGTTTTTTTCCTTAACTGACAAGAACGTTTCCAATGTCCTGAATCAGCATAACTAAGTGTAATTAACTCAGAAGTGAATGCTTGGTTAAAAACGAAAGGCTATATAAATTCTTATTATCAGGTGATTTAATGTTAATTTCCTCCATTATAAACGGTCATCTGACTCCATCTGCTCCACTCCAGTGTTTATCAGTGGTGGAGACGTGGAGCAATATAATGGATCAGACAGGTGTGAAGAGAAACAGCCAAAGAAGGGTACATTACCATACCCAAGGTAGGAAGTTACTGCCAACCAATCTGCTTAGCTACACAGCTATGTACCACCCAACCGTCCATATAAGGTAGACACAAGCATACAGTGCATTAGGAAGGTATTCAGACCCCTTTAACTTTTCCACATTTCCATTTTTTTTTACATTTACATAAGTATTCAAACCCTTCACTCAGTACTTTGTTTAAAACCTCTTATGGGTCCCTTCACGTGACAATCCCTTTAGCGGGATCGATTTGACAACATCCAGTGAAATAGCAGCGCGTCAAATTCAAACTACAGGAATATCAATATTCAACATTCACGAAAATATATGTGTAACACATCAAAATAAAGCTTAACTTCTTGTTAATCCAGCTGCTGTGTCAGATTTCAAAAAGGCTTTAAGATGAAAGTAGACCATGCGATTATCTGAGGACAGCGCACCACATACAAACACATGAAAATCAGATTTCAACCAGCGCAACAAAAGTCAGAAATAGCGATATAATTCATGCCTTACCTTTGAAGATCTTCTGTCGGCACTCCAAAATGTCCCAGAAACTTCACAAATGGTCCTTTTGTTCGATAATGTCCTTCTTTATGTCCCAAAAATGTCCATTTATTTGGCGCGTTTGATTCAGAAATACACCGGTTTCAACTCACCCAACATGCCTACAAAGTATCTAATAAGTTACCTGTAAACTTGGTCCAAACATTTCAAACAACGTTCCTAATCCAACCTCAGGTACCCTAATACTTAAATAATCGATTAAATTTAAGACGGAATAAACTGTTTCTAATACAGGATAAAAACAACGTGAAGCGCGTTCCAGTTCATGCGCACCAAAACAGTGGAGTCCACCTGGAGTGACACTTACAAAGAACAGCAATATTTCTTCATTTCTCAAAAGAAAAACATCAACCAATTTCTAAACACTGTTGACATCTAGTGGAAGACATAGGACCTGCAACCAGGTTCCTCATAAATGGGGCTTTCAAAAGAAATCCATTGGGAAACACAATGACCTCAAACTTTTTTCCCCTGGATGGATTGTGCTCGGGGTTTTGCCTGCCAAATCAGTTATGTTATACTCACAGACATTATTATAACAGTTTACTTTGGGCACGCTTTTCATCCGGACGTGAAAATACTGCCCCCTGGCCCAAAGAAGCTAAGCACCTTTGGCAGCGATTACAGCCTTGAGCCTTCTTGAGTATGAAGCTACAAGCTTGGCACGCCTGTATTGGGGGAGTTACTCCCATTCTTCTCTGCAGATCCTCACAAGCTCTGTCAGGTTGGATGGGGAGCGTTGCTGCACAACTATTTTCAGGTCTCTCCAGACATGTTAGATCGGGTTGAAGTCCGGCTCTGGCTGGGACACTCAAGGACATTCAGAGACTTGTCCCGAAGCCACTCCTGTGTTGTCTTGGCTTTGTGCTTAGGGTTCTTGTCTTGTTGGAAGGTGAACCTTCCCCCCCAGTTTGAGGTCCTGAGTGCGCTGGAGCAGGTTTTCATCAATGTTCTCGCTGTGCTTTGATCCGTTCATCTTTGCCTCAATCCTGACTAGTCTCCCTGTCCCTGCCGCTGAAAAATATCCCCACAGCATGATGCTGACACCACCATGCTTCACCGTAGGGATGGTGCCAGGTTTCCTCCAGACGTGACGATTGGCATTCAGGCCAAAGAGTTCAATCTTGGTTTCATCAGACTAGAGAATCTTGTTTCTCATGGTCTGAGAGTCTTTAGGTGCCTTTTACTGAGGAGTGTTTTTGGTCTGGCCAGTACTGCAGAGATGGTTGTCCTTATGGAAGGTTCTCCCATCTCCACAGAGGAACTCTAGAGCACTGTCAGAGTGAGCATCGGGTTCTTGTCACCTCCCTAACCAAGGCCCTTCTCCGCCAACTGTTCAGTTTGGCCGGGCAGCCAGCTCTAGGAAGTCTTGCTGGTTCCAAACGTCTTCCATTTGAGAATGATGGGGGCCACGGTGTTTCCTCTGGGTACTTCAATGCTGTATCATTTCTTTGTACCCTTCCCCAGATATGTGCCTCGACACAATCCTGTCTCGGAGCTCTACGGACAATACCTTCAACCTCGTGGCTTAGTTTTTGCTCTGACATGCACTGTCAACTGTGGGACCTTATATAGACAGATGTGTACCTCTCAAAATCATGTCCAATCTATTGAATTTACCACGAGTGTACTCCAATCAAGTTATGTAAACATCTGAAGGATGATCAATGGAAACAGAATGGAGCTGAGCTCAATTTCGAGTCTCATAGCAAAGGGTCTTTATTTATTTATTTATTTTATTTTACCTTTATTTAACCAGGTAGGCAAGTTGAGAACAAGTTCTCATTTACAATTGCGACCTGGCCAAGATAAAGCAAAGCAGTTCGACAGATACAACAACACAGAGTTACACATGGAGTAAAACAAACATACAGTCAATAATAAAGTATAAACAAGTCTATATACAATGTGAGCAAATGAGGTGAGAAGGGAGGTAAAGGCAAAAAAAGGCCTTGGTGGCAAGGTAAATACAATATAGCAAGTAAAACACTGGAATGGTAGTTTTGCAATGGAAGAATGTGCAAAGTAGAAATAAAAATAATGGGGTGCAAAGGAGCAAAATAAATAAATAAATTAAATACAGTTGGGAAAGAGGTAGTTGATAGGGCTAAATTATATGTGGGCTATGTACAGGTGCAGTAATCTGTGAGCTGCTCTGACAGTTGGTGCTTAAAGCTAGTGAGGGAGATAAGTGTTTCCAGTTTCAGAGATTTTTGTAGTTCGTTCCAGTCATTGGCAGCAGAGAACTGGAAAGAGAGGCGGCCAAAGAAAGAATTGGTTTTGGGGGTGACTAGAGAGATATACCTGCTGGAGCGTGTGCTACAGGTGGGAGATGCTATGGTGACCAGCGAGCTGAGATAAGGGGGGACTTTACCTAGCAGGGTCTTGTAGATGACATGGAGCCAGTGGGTTTGGCGACGAGTATGAAGCGAGGGCCAGCCAACGAGAGCGTACAGGTCGCAATGGTGGGTAGTGTATGGGGCTTTGGTGACAAAACGGATTGCACTGTGATCTGTGGGTCTGAATACTTATAGATATTTCTGTTTTCTAAAAACTTGTTTTCACTTTGTCGTTATTGGGTATTGTGTGTAGATTGCTGAGGAATAGTTTTTATTTTGCCCATTTTAGAATAAGGCTGTAACGTAACAAAATGTGGAAAAAGTCAAGTGGTCTGAATTCTTTCCGAAGGCACTGAACACCAAGAGATAATACAAAATAAGTTATTAAATTACTCAGTATGTTTTAGGAAACAGTGATATTTCCGTTGAATCCTTAAGATTTTGATATAATCTTGTACAGTCATTAGATTGCTCACCAGGAAGGTTAGATAGGTATAGAATATAAGTCTTAAAATTAACCCTAAAACAGAATTCTTCATGACCTTAATAATGCTGAACTTAATTCCTGTTATTGAATACTCCCAACAAAAACACAAGAATACAGTTAACAGTTTTCGATAGACCTTTTTGATCAACAAGTTAAAATGTAACACTGTGAAGTCTAAGCAGTGCTGTTAGAAGAATGTCAAAACACTTCAAAGTTGTGTTTCGATGTAAGCTTTCTGAGTGATTGCTTCACAGGGGTAAGATTGCAGACTTTCTTAAAATCTGTTTTCTCCTGCAAACAGCAAGGAAAGATCAGCTTTGCTGTCTTGATGTCTGGCGCTAATCTCATTTTAGCTGTCATGGCCAAAAGCATGTTTAGGGCAAATCTAAGCCATACTCTGGATAACCCCAACAGCTGATGAAACTAACAGTGTAATCCCCCATCTTATAAAAGTTCATATACCAATAACAAAGAGAGTTCCAAACCCCATTGCCAATGACAAGTTACATATCCGTCCCTCTAGGCTCCTCCGCTCTGGTCCCTTCTCCGTGCCACCCAGACCACTCCCAGACAGTACTAGCAAAATGCTTGCTTGAAAATGTGTTTTTTGCTAAAAAGCTATTTTTGTTTTTTCCCCCCAACCTTTTCATGGAAAACTATAACAGTAAGAAACTTAATTGTTACCCAGAAATTATTTGATATTGAAGTAAAAAATGGGTATTGGGCTTTTAAGCCTTACCAATTATGTTACACAAGACCAGATGTATGAATAGCTAACAAAATTTCTACACGGACTATCTGCATTGACCATTTTATATTATTTACATTTCTGCACTGACTCTATGCACAATCACAGGACTCCACACTTCAACACACACACAAACGTAATTGACACACACAGATGACATGCACACACATTCATACAGACTCCACACACATCGTATATGCTGCCGCTACTCTGTTTATCATATATCATGATGCCTCCTAGTCACCTAACCCCTATACTGTAAATATCTACCCCTACAATACCACTCCATTATCCCTGCACATTGTAAATATGGTATTGCCACTGAACCTGGAACTGACCCTGAATATACAGTGCTTACTTACTTTCTCGTGTTTTTCTTATTTCTATTTCTCATGTGTTTTTGTTCTACTTTACTATACAGTATAATATATATTTTCACTACTGATATTTGATTTCTATATTGTTGGGAAAGAGCTTGCAAGAAAGGCATTTCACTGTACTTGTGCATATGACAAAATGTGAAACTTGAGATGCACTCTGTAACCAAGTTTCAATCCAACAGTTTCCATGTGAACACAATCCTATTGGGGAAAAAGTTCACAACAGAAACATTGGATACAACAAAGGTTTTGCATTACATTTTGCTTGGAGCAGTAGTGGAAAAAGTTCCCAATTATCATACTTGAGTAAAAGTAAAGATACCTTAATAGAAAATGACTCAAGTAAAAGTGAGTCACCCAGTAAAATACTACTTGATTAAAAGTCTAAACGTATTTGGTTCTAAATATACATAAGTATCAAAAGTAAATGTAATTGCTAAAAGTAAAAGTATAAAACTTTTCAAATTCCTTATATTATGCAAAGCAGAAGGCACCATTTTCTTGTTTTTAACATTTATAGACAGCCAGGGGCACACTCCAACTTACTTCACAAACGATGCATGTGTTTAATGAGTCCGCCAGATCTGAGGCAGTAGGGATGACTACGTGTTTCTTGATAAGTGCGTGAATTGGACTATTTTCCTGTCCTGCTAAACATTCAAAATGTATGGAGTAAAAAGTACATTATTTTCATTAGGAATGTAGTGAAGTAAAAGTAAAAGTTGTGAAAAATATAAATAGTAAAGTAAAGTACAGACACCCCAAACAACTAATTAAGTAGTACTTTAAAGTATTTTTTACTTATTTACACCACTGGCTGAGCGTGTATCCTTGAAAGAATAGCACAAAGATTGTCATAGATGAGAATTCATATTATTCACTCTTTTTATTGAAATTCCCTCCTGACAAGAATGGTTGATAGGGTTTTCAAGTATACTTTTCCTTATGGAGTGCTACAATCAGTGTGTACCTGTTGCACTGGATAGGGGACTGACCTGTGGAGATTTGACACCTGTTCAGTGACTCACAAATTAATAACATTGAATGGGGTCAACAAGGGGTTAAAGTCCTTTTCGCAAAACACCAGATTAAATTCAATTTTCAGGGTTTGCACTTTTGCATGACAATTCTTGTAATTTTTAAGGGAAATTGAAATTGAGCATGAGGAACACTTTAATGAAGGGACAATTGCTATTGTATACTTGCAGGATAACCACGCCTGTTTTCTCACTGTCTTTTACCAGAATGCTGTGCTGTGCAATGTGAAATTAGAGAGCCATCTATTGCTACAGTTTCCTGAACATTATAACTAAGATTAAACATTATCAAAAGACAAGATTCATTTTAATCATAGTACTACAATCGGTTTCTACCATTTTTTGTAATTAGTAGGCCTAAGCATCGGGTAAACATTTTGTTAAGCATTCTAATGTGCTCAGCTTGATACCTTTTGGAAAATGGAAGAGGAAATATTATACTAACTTGCAAACACTTAGTAGTTATTACCTCGATAAATCAAAGTAGTGTTCTCCTCTGGTAGATTCAAACAAACCAAATCCTGTTTCCCTCTACTTCATAAATGTTGTATTGGGTCTTTGCTTTGAAGCCTTGGTGGTGGTACAAGATAAGAAGTGCCAACCTTAATAATAAACGTAAGAGTGGTGGCCTCATATCATACAGGGATCAACACCAAACACGGCAAACATTGGGGAAGCACCTTGTACCTTGAAGTGAATACCAACTCTGTACGTTGTTATATCACTGAATATGTCTGGAATTAACATCTTCACAAGGGCCTTGTGTAGAAATATTTGAGCTTGCAAGATTTATGCAATTGCAGATTTTTTAATGGTGGACATAACGAGGATTTCAGACACATTGGGTGGTAAAAGGGGGTTGTTGTTGTTGTGGAAATATCAGATGGAAAGGGGAACTGGAGACTGACTAAAACCTAGGGATATTTGTAATGGTGATTTATAATGATATGGGAATCTACAAATACGACGTATGAGTGACATGGGTATTCACTTGCAAAGTTAACCCAGCATATGGAGCATTAGTGTGCTGTTGACGGAAACGGATCATCATTTGTCAGATAAATGCCACAAAATTACATTTAATAACTTGAAAGAAATCAGTGACATCTAAATTCAGAGCAAATTGGATTTGCGCTATCACTGTCATCTTAATTTAATGTTGCCAATTCTTTGAAATATCAATGCTTCTTGGAAAGGCCATATTTCTAATTGTTTCTCTATTTTCATATACATATCAAGATGTAAGGTCTATATTGGTTTATATTACCTGTCATCCGATGTATTAATATGATTTTAAGAAGCTGACATCTCATATTAAACTCAAGTAATCAACTTGTTTGTCACCTCAGACAGTTTCAACCAAGGTATTTTATTCCACGAAACAGTGTCCCATTTTACATTCATCACTTCTTAGTAAGAATAATGTATATTTTCAGCCACTCCCATTGGATGGGTCCAATCAAAGATGATGATGTATCATTGTCCCCGGGGAATGTGAGGCGAGTCCCTTTACCATGACATTCTCCAGTCACACCGGAACCCTCAGAGTTAGCTTCTCGTCAAGGAGAATTACACAATCTGCAAATGTTTCAAAAGGCTCCGTGTCTATGAAGAGTGGAGGTGACCCTGAAAATGATTGACTTTTCTCCCCGCGTTACTTGTGACGATGGGTGCCACGTCAACTCTAGAGGAATAATGTGTGTTAGAGGTTAGAGATCTATTTACTAAACCTGCAGGGTTTTGCATATTCAGATCATGGCAAACAGTCTGGACTGTGAAATAGGGCCGTGAAAATATTTGAGTCTAAATAAGCAGGAGTGAGTACATTCTTGAAGAACTCAGTTAAATGGCTCCACTGAGTGCTGGCTTTCCACTTGAGTATGTCCATCAAATAGACTATTCAAGATTGGGTTTAGCGTGATGGAGAGTACTAATTGAGGTTTGAAGGGTATGCACAAGCACTTCAGAGTCATTTCTGCTTCAAATCAGGGGATAAACACGTCAAAATCCTCTTCAACAAAACCGACATACCCAAGTCAATCAGAGAGGAAAACAAACCGGTTCATGTTCTTCTCTTCAGACAATGGAACACACAGCCTCCAACTTCCAGTGGGTTTGGAAAACATCACATCCTAAAACCTGGGTCTCAACCAAACACTTCAAATCAACTCGTGCAAGGCTATAAATCATTATCACTGAAATGCTCATCTCAATGTTATTTATTTTTGTATGGCGTTTGCCATCCTAATAAAATGCACACTTCAAAATGACATGGAATAGCAGTTGACACAGTATGGGCTCACCAAACAGAACTAACTGTAAAAAAGAATTGTGCTTTTCTCATTAAAGAAAAAGTACTCTTAATTTTTATTTAACCACACTCTATCTTGGTGTAAGCTTTTTTCTCAAGAGAGCTGTCTAGACCACCAGATTGCTTTACACAATGACACTACATAAACATGGCTTTGTCAGATTTTAATCCAGCCGACTGTGCTGGATATAGTTATGCACAGTAGAGATGTAGTTTACATCAACATTGTAAAGGAAGTGGATGAGAAAGAACACAGAGGGACCAAAACCAAAACCAACCACACTTCCCCTGGCAGAGATCCAAGTCAGTGATGTAATAGCAAGGTTCAAATCACAGCACCCTGGATCAAACAGTTCTCACATGCTCTGAACGGTCAAATGTTAACCCTGTGAAAATACTAGTGTAGACTCTCATATAGTACGTGGTCACAGCAGAAGCTCAGGTGTACTGTCCCATGTGTGTCATGTAACATGTGTCATGCTGTAAGAGCAGTTGTCAAGGCCACATTGTACTCATCATGGAAAAGCTCTACACTTAAGTGCCTTCATAGGACACTGAACAGCGGGGAGCGAAAAGACCGCTATTGGGGGGGAGTGAGGAGACTGCGATTGTGAATCAATGGAGAAAATCCCCCTTGAGGATTAATCTTTGCCTCCCAAGAACACAGACAGAGCTACCCCACAGGTGGTCTCCATAACACCCTGAGCATGTTGCATGTATAAAACCCAATCTACATTGTGTTTTTTGCTGCGATCGTAACCAAGTGGGAATTTACCAGCTTTAAAGTCGTAAATACCCGTTAGATGCAATCACGTGCTTTGAACTCGTCGAGAAACGCTGATTGGCTAATGGCGTAAATCCTTAAACTAAAAGTACAGCTTTCATGCTTGTAAACAAATATAATAAGTTTTTCTGAAAACTATTTTCATGTTGCATTAATATGTGAAAATCCTGTTTTTGAGGTTGTTTCCTTATTAGGTGACTTCAGAGGTCAGCATGTGGGAGAAGTGGGAGCTCAGGATGATAGACGAGTTTCCCACTAGTAATTACCAGTTGGAGGGCCGTTCAAGTGGATTTTTCCCAGTCATATGTGGTAAACTCCCACTTGGTTACGAACGTAGCACTGATCTCAATTAACCCAGAATGTAATCTGGTCAGTTTTGGGATCCCTTATGTGTTACAAATTGAGAGTTCGGGCAAAAACAAAGTCTCCACCCTTTCAAAGGGAAGCTCAGCCAAATATGTCAATAAAATCAAAGGTCCGCCAAAGCAAACACCTAATTAAAATCTATTCATATGAATGCTGTAAGTACTTATTACAGTATTACAGTATTATAGACACTATGTCCTGGTATTCCCTATAATCTTCCTATCACAACTCAGGATATGACCCAGAGCCAGACAGAGGAGGCGGATAGTTCGGTTCTCAGAATATTCATTATAACAAAGGGGCAGGCCAATGGCAGATAGATTACGCACCTCTGCCTTCCCCTAAGGCAGAGTCAATAAGGACGGCAGGCAGTGTCAGGACAGGCAGAAAGGTCGGAACCAGGAAGACTAGAAAACAAGAACTTGAGAACTGGAGAAACGGGAAGCGCGCTGGTAAGACCTGACACAACAAGATGAACTGGCAACAGACAAACAGAAAACACAGGTATAAATACACAGGGGATAATGGGGAAGAATAGGAGACACCTGGTGGGGGGTGGAGGCAAGCACAAGACAGGTGAAACAGATCAGGGTGTGATACTTCTATGTTGAAAAAAACCTTACCTTCTTTTTCTTTTGAACTTTATTGATAGATTTTCAGATATAAGAACAGAAAAACAGTACAGCCCCAACCCCTCATTCCCCCATCCATCCATCCATCCATCCATCCACCCACCCACCCCTTCCTCTCATCTCTCCCTCCCTTCTCATCCATTCCTCCCTCCACCCCACCACCAAGGCATCATACGAGGATATCATAGAAAAGTAAATGAAATCAGACAAACACATAAACGGTAATAGAAACAGAAACAATGGAAAAAGTTACTTGAAAATACAACTCGGTATCATAATTATAGTTGAGTCTCTTCAGCACAATATATGGCCGCTAGAACAGACATGACTGCTTACAAAAATATACAAGTTACAAGTGTATTAATGGAGACCAGGTTAAGTCAAACTTTTGTCGGGACCCAAGCACAGTGTACCTAACCTTCTCCAGAGGCAGAGATGATATCACCTCCTTATCCCACTGCATAAAGGAGGGCAGCTTTGCAGACTTCCTGTGAAAGAGGACAAGGTGGCGAGCTACAGTAGCAGCGAGGGAAATGCTAACGCATTCGTCTGATGCGTGGTAACATTCTGATCTAGGGGAAGTACACTAAAAATGGCAGTGAATGGGTTGGGGCTAACAGTTGTATTAGACATACAGTGGGGAGAACAAGTATTTGATACACTGCCGATTTTGCAGGTTTTCCAACTTACAAAGCATGTAGAGGTCTGTAATTTTTATCATAGGTATACTTCAACTGTGAGAGACGGAATCTAAAAAAAATCCAGAAAATCACATTGTATGATTTTTAAGTAATTAATTTGCATTTTATTGCATGACATAAGTCATGCATGACATGACATCAGAAAAGCCGACCTTAATATTTGGTACAGAAACCTTTGTTTGCAATTACAGAGATCATACGTTTCCTGTAGTTCTTGACCAGGTTTGCACACACTGCAGCAGGGATTTTGGCCCACTCCTCCATACAGACCTTCTCCAGACCCTGGGCAATACGAACTTTCAGCTTCCTCCAAAGAATTTCTATTGGGTTCAGGTCTGGAGACTGGCTAGGCCACTCCAGGACCTTGAGATGCTTCTTACGAAGCCACTCCTTAGTTGCTCTGGCTGTGTGTTTCGGGTCGTTGTCATAAGTGGTCACAGCAGAAGCTCAGGTGTACTGTCCCATGTGTGTCATGTAACATGTGTCATGCTGTAAGTGCAGTTGTCCAGGCCACATTGTACTCATCATGGAAAAGCGCTACACTCAAGTGCCTTCATAGGACACCTCAGGGGAGCGAGAGGACCGCTATTGGGGGGGAGTGAGGAGATTGCGATTGTGAATCAATGGAGAAAATGCCCCTTGAGGATTAAATCCCCCTTGAGGATTAATCTTTGCCTGCCAAGAACACAGACAGAGCTACCCCACAGGTGGTCTCCATAACACCCTGAGCATGTTGCATGTATAAAACCCAATCTACATTGTGTTTTTTGCTGCGATCGTAACCAAGTGGGAATTTATCAGCTTTAAAGTCGTAAATACCCGTTAGATGCATTCACGTGCTTTGAACTCATCGAGAATCAAAAAATTTTGCTCAGGTGCATCCTGTTTCTATTGATCGTCATTTAGATGTTTTTACAACTTGATTTAAGTCCACCTGTGGTAAATTCTAATGATTTGACAAGGCACACACCTATCTATATAAGTTCCCACAGTTGACAGTGCATGTCAGAGCAAAAACCAAGCCATGAGGTTGAAGGAATTGTCCGTAGAGCTCAGAGACAGGATTGTGTCGAAGCACAGATCTGGGGAAAGGTACCAAAGCATTTCTGCAGCATTAAAAGTCCAAGAAACACAGTGGCCTCCATCATTGTTAAATGCAAGATCTTTGGAACCACCAAGACTCTTCATAGTGCTGGACGACTGGCCAAACTGAGCAATCGGGGGAGAGGGACCTTGGTCAGGGCGGTGACCAAGAACCCGATGTTCACTCTGAAAGAGCTCTAGAGTTCCTCTGGAGATCAAATAAAATAAAATTGTATTTGTCACATGCCCCGAATACAACAGGTTTCACCTTAGAGTGAAATGCTTACATACAAGCCATTAACGAACAATGCTTTAAGAAGTTAAGAAGAGAAACGTATATAGTAAAAAATAGATGAGTAAAAAAAAAGCAGAACATAAAAGTAATAAATAATTAAACAGCAGCAGTAAAATAACAATAACGAGGTTATATACAGATGGTTCCAGTACAGAGTCAATATGTGTGTGCACCGGTTAGTTGCGGTAAATGAGGTAATCCGTACATGTAAGTAGAAATAAAGTGACCATGCTAATAAACAGAGAGTAGCAGCAGCGTTGAAGAGGGATGTGGGTAGCCCTTTGATTAGTTGTTCAGGAGTCTTATGGCTCGGAGGTAGAAGCTGTTAAGAAGTCTTTTGGACATAGACTTGACACTCCTGTACCATTTGCCATGTGGTAGCAGAGAGAACAGTCTATGACTAGTGGCTGGTGTCTTTGACAATTTTTAGGGACTTCCTCTGACACCGCCTGGTGTAGAGGCTCTGGATGGCAGGAAGCTTGGCCCCAGTGATGTACTGGGCCGTACGCACTACCCTCTGTAGTGCGTTGCGGTCAGAGGCTGAGCAGTTGCCATACCAGGCAGTGATGCACTCGATGGTGCAGCTGTAGAACCTTTTGAGGATTTGAGGACCCATGACAAGTCTTTTCAGTCTCCTGAAAGGAAATAGGTTTTGTCGTGCCCTCTTCACGACTGTCTTGATATGCTTGGACCATGTTAGTTTGTTGGTGATGTGGACACCAAGGAGCTTGAAGCTCTCAACCTGCTCCACTACAGCCCTGTCGATGAGAATGGGGGCGGGTCTTTATGGTAGAGTGGCCAGACGGAAGCCACTCCTCAGTAAAAGGCACAAGACAGCCCACTTGATGAAACCAAGATTGATATTTTTGGCCTGAATGTCAAGCTTCATGTCTGGATGAAACCTGGCACCATCCCTACGTTGAAGCATGGTGGTGGCAGCATCATGCTGTGGGGATGTTTTTCAGTGGCAGAGACTGGGAGACTAGTCGGGATCGAGGGAAAGATGAACGGAGCAAAGTACAGAGAGATCCTTGAATAAAACCTGCTCCAGACCTCAGACTGGGGTGAAGGTTCACCTTCCAACAGGACATGCCTCAAGATTACCTGGCCTGATAACTCCTTGCTGTCCCCAGTCCACTTGGTCGTGCTGCTGCTCCAGTTTAAACTGTTCTGCCTGCGGCTATGGAACCCTGCGGCTATGGAACCCTGTTCACTGGACGTGCTACCTTGTCCCGGACCTGCCGTTTTCGACTCTCTACCGCTCCTGCTGTCTCTAACTCTGAATGCTCGGCTATGAAAAGCCAACTGACATTTATTCCTGAGGTGCTGGTAATCTATGAACGTTTGAACATCTTGACCATGTACTGTTATAATCTCAACCCGACACAGCCAGAAGAGGACTGGCCACCCCTCAGAGCCTGGTTCCTCTCTAGGTTGCTTCCTAGGTTTCTGCCTTTCTAGGGAGTTTTTCCTATCCACCGTGTTTCTACATCTGCATTGCTTGCTATTTGGTGTTTTAGACTGGGTTTCTGTATAGCACTGTGTGACATCGGCTGATGTAAAAAGGGCTATATAAATAAATGTGATTGATTGATTGACAACGACCCTAAGCACACAGCCAAGACAACGCAGGATTGTTTTTGGGACAAGTCTCTGAATGTCCTTGAGTGGCCCAGCCAGAGCCCGGACTTGAACCCGATTGAACATTCTGGAGAGACCTGAAAAGAGCTGTGCTGCGACGCTCCCCATCCAACCTGACAGAGCTGGAGATGATCTGCAGAGAAGAATGGGAGAAACTCCACAAATACAGGTGTGCCAAGCTTGTAGCGTCATACCCAAGAAGACTCAAAGCTGTAATCGCTGCCAAAGGTGCTTCCACAAAGTACTGAGTAAAGGGTCTGAATACTTTCGTAAATGTACAATTACATTTTTTTGTCATTAATACATTTTCAAAAAAATTCTAAAAAACTATTTTTGCTTTGTCATTATGGGGTATTGTGGGTAGATTGATGATGGAAAAAACTATTTCATCAATTTTAGAATAAGGCTGTAATGTAACAAGATGTGAAAAAAGTCAAGGGGTTTGAATACTTTCCTAATGCACTGTAAGGACACCTTGTGAATTATGTCGCCCATGTATTCCTTTAATCCTCTCCTCCATCCGCAGGGCTATAGCAAACCCTCAATAGCCATATCAAATAGGAAAGGGGATAAACAACAACCATGCCTGGCCCCCCGGTGGAGAGGGAATTAGCTGGAGGTAACATGGTTGGTGCAAACAGAAGCCACTGGGGACAAGTACAAAAACTTAATCCAGGAAAGGAATGACGGGCCAAACCCAAATCTCTCTAGTACTGTAAATAGATATTCCCACTCTACCCGGTCGAAAGCCTTCTCAGCATCAAGAGAGATGACGACCTCTGGCTGTTGATTTTAATTTGCAGAACAGAGAACATTAAATAGCCAGCGCATATTATAGAAAGATTGCCTACCTGAGATAAATCCCGTTTGGGGATAGGGGATAGTTTGGAGGAGAATACTTTATACAATTTAATAGGGAAGCCATTAGGCCCAGGAGCTTTACCGCTCTGCATGGACTGGAGTGCCCGAGTAGCTCCCGAGTGGCGCAGCAGTCTAAGGCACTGCATGTCAGTGCTAGAAGTATCACTACAGTCACCATGGTTCGATTCCAGGCTGTATCACAATCGGCTGTGATTGGGAGTCCCATAGGGCAGCGCACAATTGCCCCTGCGTCGTCCAGGTTTGGCCGGTGTAGGCTGTCATTGTAAATAATGAATCACTTATAGAGGCATTCATGTTATTTTGTTCATCTGAAATGAGGCAGGGGATGTCCAGATTGTCTAGAAATGCGTTCATACAAGATGTGTTAGGAAGAGCCTCTGACGAGTGAAGAGCAGAGTAGAATTGCTTAAATTGATTGTTGATTTCTTTGGGATTGGTCGAAGATAAATCAGCTGCAACAAAGATTGCAGTTATGGTGCTGCTAGCAGAGGAATGTCTAAGCTTGTGAGATAACAACTTGCCAGCTTTCTCTCCGTGTGCATTACATTTATGCCTGGTTTCTTTGGTGGAAAGCTTGTCAAATTCCAATTGGTGTAGCAGTCTCTCTTTGTAGAGTTCATGAGTCACAGAAGAGACATCTGTTGTTCACATCTAGAATGAGTTGAGATATCTCCAATAACCGTTTAGTGCGCTGTTTGTTGTCAAAAGCTGTGTATGATATGCTTTTTGTCTGCCACACCCCCTAGTGGACATCCGGTGTCTCCTTGACCTGCAGCCATTCCCCCAGTTCCCTCTCCCTCTCTCTTTGTGTATGATTGTGTGGTTGTGATGGAGTCAGAGCAGTTCCCAACCAGCTGCAACCCGTTCCATAATCAAGACCTCTACAAATACTCAGTCCTGCTACTTCCACTTTGCCAGATCGTAATCTCCGTTAAGTCAGTCATGCTATTTATTATTATTTAAGTGCCTGTATCCTGCTGTGCCTGTTTCCTTGTCTGATGCTGTTTCTCCTCTCACTGCATTTTTGCTGCTCTGACTCTGGCTCCTGTCTCATGTTTCACCGCTCACCACCCTGCTACCCTCTTCTGGATTCAACTCACCACTACTCCTTTGGATTCCCCTCAGGACCTGTTTACCCTGTCCCAACCCAGCTCACTCCAACCTCAGCCTCCACATCTGGTTTCCTACAACTCATCTGAGCTTCCCTGGATCTGCCCTTCATCTTTCCCTGTGTAACAATAACATTCTTGGTTCATTCATCCATGTTTCCTGGTCTGAGTCTGCTCTTGGGTTCCCCTGTTCTGCTCCGCCTAACACTTTTAACTACTCCCACACAGTAGGAGGAGACAGGAGTGTAGTTGATATGTAAAAAGACATCCATGTAAGTTGATATGTATTTCTTTAAAGGCACTACAGGATAATAGTAGTGGGTCAAGTACCCACATGTGTTGTGATGCAGTACTGTCCACTGTTGTGCGGCTTGTGAGCAAAACAGAGTACCAGTCAAAAGTTTGGACACACTGACTCATTCAAGGTTGTTTATTTTTTACACTGTAGAATAATAGTGAAGACCTAAACTATTAAATAACACATGGAATCACACCGTAACCAAAAAAGTGTTAAACATATATTTTAAATTCTTGAACGTAGCCACCCTTTGCCTTGATGACAGCTTTGCACACTCGTTGCATTCTCTCAACAAGCTTCATGAGGAATGCTTTTCCAACCGTCTTGAAGGAGATCCCACATATGCTGAGCACTTGTTCGATGCTTTTCCTTCACTCTGCAGTCCAAACCATCTCAATTGGGTTGAGTTCAGGTGATTGTGAAGGCCTGGTCATCTGATGCAGCACTGCATCACTCTCCTTCTTGGTCAAATAACCCCTACACAGCCTAGAGGTGTGTTTTGGGTCATTGGCCTGTTGAAAAACAAATGATAGTCCCACTAAGCGCAAACCAGATGGCATGGCGTATCGCTGCAGATTTCTGTGGTAGCCATGCTGGTTAAGTGTGCTTTGAATTCTAAATAAATCACTGTCAGTGTCACCAGCAAAGCACCTCCACACCTCCTCCTCCATGCTTCACGGTGGGAACCACACTTGTGGAAATCATCCGTTCACCTACACCTACTCTACTCTATATCACAGGCGGTTGGAACCAAAAATCTCAAATATGGACTCATCAGACCAAAGGACAGATTTCCACCAGTCTAATGCCCATTGCCCATCTTGATCAAAGAAATGCTCTTCTTATTATTGGTGTCCTTTAGTAGTGGTTACTTTGCATCAATTCGACCATGAATGCCTGATTCACGCAGTCTCCTCTGAACAGTTGATGTTGAGATGAGTCTACTTGAACTCTGTGAAGCATTTATTTGGGCTGCAATTTCTGAGGCTGGTAACTCTAATGAATTTTCCTCTGCAGTAGAGGTAACTCTGGGTCTTCCTTTCCTGTGGCAGTCCTCATGAGTTTTTTTGCGACTGCACTTTAAAAGTTCTTAACATTTTCCGGACTGACTGACCTTCATGTCTTAAAGTAATGATGGACTTTTGTTTCTCTTTGCTTATTTGAGCTGTTTTTGCCATAATATGGACTTGGTCTTTTACCAAATAGGGCTATCTTCTGTCTACCACCCCTACCTTGTCACAGCACAAATGATTGGTTCAAAAGCATTAAGGAAATAAATTCCTTAATGATTGGTTCAAAAGCATTAAGGAAAAAAATAAAGGCACACCTGATATTTAAAATGCGTTCCAGATGTCTACCTCTTGAAGCTGGTTGAGAGAATGCCAAGAATGTGCAAAGCTGTCATCAAGGCAAAGGGTGGCTACTTTGAAGTATCTCTATTGGTTATTACATTATTCCATATTTCAGACTTTTGATGTCTTCACTATTATTCTTCAAAGAAAATCCTTAAATGAGTAGGTGTGTCCAAGCTTTTGACTGGTATTGTATATATTTTGAATTTAGCAGACGCTCTTATCCAGAACGATTTACAGGAGCAATTAGGGTTAAGTTCCTTACTCTGCTCGGGGATCCGAACCAGCAACCTTTCAAATACTGGCCCAACGCTCGGGACTGCTAGGCTACATGTTACTAGTGAGTATTTGTGAGTCTCAGCTTTTCATAGATAGCTTTTAGTAGTTTGTAGCGCAAACCATCTGTCTCACAAACACTGCTCTAGCTCAGCCCCCGTTAATCACAACTAACGTTGGCATATACAGATGCAGAAGAAACACACTGAACAAAAATATAAACACAACATGTAAAGTGTTGGGCCAATGTTTGACATTGCCTCTGACATAGTTTTAGGGAATTTGGCAGTAGGTCCAACCGGCCTCACAACCACACTAGTCCAGGACCTCCACCGCCGGCTTCGTCACCTGTGAGATCGTCTGAGGGGGCATTCTGATTGGCTGGGCCTGGCTCCCCAGTGGGTGGGCCTATGCCCTCCCAAACCCACCCATGGCTTCACCCCTGCCCAGTCATGTGAAATCCATAGATTAGGGCCTATTGAATTTATTTGAATTGACTAATTTCCTTATATGAACTGTAACTCAGTGAAATCGTTGAAATTATTGCATGTTGCGTGTATATTTTTGTTCAGTATAGATTAATCCAATGGTACAACCACAGAAGTATGTAGCTCAAACACACAATGTTTAACTAATCTATTTAGTTATTAAGAAACCTTTTTAATAGTCATTCTCACGATAGCACATTGTTAGTAGTCAGTGACAAATATCAAAGCTTAAGCAGGGTGTCACGGCCGGAAGTAGACCATAGTGCAGCGTGGTGAGCGTATATTTTATTTTCTTTTGGAATGACGCCAACAAAACAAGAAACAAAATGAACAACCACGAAACTTACGAGTGCAAAGTGCCACTAACACAAGTCAACTTCCCACAAATAACAAAGGGAAAAGGCTACCTAAGTATGATTCCCAATTATGGACAACGAATGACAGCTGTCCCTGATTGAGAACCATACCCGGCCAAAACAAAGAAATACAAAAACATAGAAAATAGAACATAGAATGCCCACCCAAATCACATCCTGACCAAACCATAAGAGACAAAAAATAACCTATTGGAGGGTCTGGGTGGGCATCTCTGCGCTGGCGGCTCTGGTGCGGGACATAGATCCCGCTCCACCTCTGGCTCACCCCACTTTGGTACCGCCCCTGGTGCTGGGACCCCTGTCGCTGACCCCGGACTGGGCACCCTCGCTGCGGGCCCCAGACTGGGCACCCTCGCTGCGGGCCCCAGACTGGGCACCCTCGCTGCGGGCCCCAGACTAGGCACCCTCGCTGCGGGCCCCAGACTGGGCACCCTCGCTGCGGGCCCCAGACTGGGCACCCTCGCTGCGGGCCCCAGACTGGGCACCCTCGCTGCGGGCCCCAGACTGGGCACCCTCGCTGCGGGCCCCAGACTGGGCACCCTCGCTGCGGGCCCCAGACTGGGCACCCTCGCTGCGGGCCCCAGACTGGGCACCCTCGCTGCGGGCCCCAGACTGGGCACCCTCGCTGCGGGCCCCAGACTGGGCACCCTCGCTGCGGGCCCCGGACTGGGCACCCTCGCTGCGGGCCCCGGACTGGGCACCCTCGCTGCGGGCCCCAGACTGGGCACCCTCGCTGCGGGCCCCGGACTGAGCACCCTCGAGACCTACTGGAGGCCTGGTCCGTGGAGGAGGCACGGGATGAACCAGGCTGGGGAGACCTACTGGAGGCCTGGTCCGTGGAGGAGGCACAGGATAAACCGGGCTGTGGGGGAGCACTGGAGATCTGGTGCGTAGCCTTGGCACCACTCCTCCAGGCTGAATGCCCACTCTAGCCTGGCACCTCCAGAGGGCAGTCACAGGTCGAACCGGGCTGTGGGGGAGCACTGGAGCTCTGGTGCTTAGCACTTGCACCTCTACTTTTGGCTGCATGGCCACTTTAGCCCGGCACGTGCGGGGAGCTGGAACAGGGCGCTCTGGGTTCTCCTGGCGAACTGGGGATACCGTGCATAGAGCTGGCGCAGGATAACCTAGGCCGAAGAGACGCACCGGAGACCAGGAGCTCTGAGCCGGCACAATCCCTCCTGGCTGAATGCCAACTCTAGCATGGCAACTGCGGGGAGCTTGCAGAGAGCGCACCGGGCTATGAGAGCGCACTGGAGACACACGGCGCAGAGCCGCATAACCTGGTGCCTGACTAGTCACTCTCTCCACACGGTAAGCACGGGGAATTGGCTCAGGTCTATAACCTGACTCTGCCAATCTCCCAGTGTGCCCCCCCCAAAAAATGTTTTGGGGCTGCCTCTCGTGCCTGCTTCGCTGAATTGCCTCCTCATATCGCCGCCGTTCCGTCTTTGCTGCCTCCAGCTCCTCCTTAGGACGCCGATATTCCCCAGCCTGCCTCCAGGGTCCCTTACCATCCAGGATTTCCTCCCAAGTCCATGAGTCCCCCTTACAACGCTGCTTGGTCCTTTTGTGGTGGGAAGTTCTGTCAAGGCCGTCGAAGGAAGTAGGCCAGCAGCGTGATGAGCGTACATTTTATTTTATTTTGGAATGACGCCAACAAAACAAGAAACAAAATGAACAACCGTGAAGCTTACGAGTGCAAAGTGCCACTAACACAAGTCAACTTCCCACAAATAACAAAGGGGAAAAAGGCTACCTAAGTATGATTCCAAATCAGAGACAACGAATGACAGCTGTCCCTGATTGAGAACCATACCCGGCCAAAACAAAGAAATACATAAACATAGAAAATAAAACATAGAATGCCCACCCAAAACACACCCTGACCAAACCAAAATAGAGACATAAAAAGCTTGAAGGTCAGGGCGTGACACAGGGCTGGGAGACCAAATGGATAGCTGTAGATAGAGCAGGCCAGTAGGAAGTGCTGCCCAGCCTGTTGTTTTTGTTATATATAGTGGATATAATGTTGAAGATACATTTGTACCTTTGAAACAATGTCATCATATTTTTTTATACAAGGTTAGTCTATGGTGACCATGATGACATAATCCTTTTGTTTTGCCAGGTGGTATCATTAACGCCCTGAGCATGTTGCATACATCAAACCCAATCTATATTGTGTTTGAAACCCCTTTAACACAAGTGCTTAAATTTCATGAAGAAATATACTGGCTTTCTTTATCGTCAGGAAGACGCTTTCAGAATGCAGAGAAAAGGGGCTCATCTTCGAACACAAGCTAGGTTAATAATGTCTGCCAGACAACCTGCAGAATATTCACACAAGTGGAACGAGGTGATTACTCAGACACTGGCAGGGCCCTAGCTATCATTCGTGCTCCATGAGGTTTTATTGAAGTCTTAAAGTCAGGTCTGCATCCCAGGCAGGCTAAATGATCCCTGTTACTTTGCCTAGTAAATTTGAGGGCTTGTATATTTTTAGTGAGACTGACAATTATGTTTTTTTTTCTTTTCTTTGATATTGCATAGTAATAGTTGAGTCATGCTACATTGCACAGTTTCATAAAATGGGGGTTCCGCATGACTTCACAGGTCATTATCTTCCCGCATTAATGGGATTTCAAGGGGGGGGGGGGACACAGAGACAGGAGGAGAGAAACTCTCATTTCGGACATTTTTTTTACAACAACAACAAAAAAAAAATTGTCTAGATTGAAAGGTAGTTCGGTTGGTGATGTTTTGAGTACAAACATGTCAATTTTTTAAAATAATTATAGACGAAGAGGAGGAAATCTGCCATTACACACACACACTTAAAATGAAAACTTAGTGATTGAACTCCTATCAAATAAGACTCAGAAGAGATTAGACAATATTACATGTTTTATTTTCTATCTCCCCTCCCCCCACTCTCTGACCTTTTCAGCCTACTTGAGTATTTCATATCTATTGCTTCTGATATTGTTATGTAGCCCAGACTGTTGTCTCTTTACAATTGTATTTGACATTTGAATTGTCCATTTTTGATACTCTTCTATATATTCCTTGTTAATATGCATCGACTCCCGATTCGCCAGTCTCTAATCAACCATCTGCCTGCACCTGTTGCGCCTGTTACTCACAGCAGGTGTGTCTTCTTAAGTACATGTCTTCTTACTTTGCTTGTACAGCACTGATGAAGGCATGAGGCCGAAACGTGTGCGCCGTTCCTCGTCTATTATATTTTTATTTGGCACCTTGCACTTTCACTTGAGCTATTCTTTCAAGCATGGATTAAACGTATTCCATTATTTTTGCCTCCTTGGGTTATTTCTTTTCATGGTTTTGAGTGTACTTTTCGAACTCTAGAGATATTTTCTCTACCACGCACCGGCCAGTCCAGAATGACCCTGACCCCATATTACAACATGGTCCAATTATTGTATATGTTTCATAAAATCAGGTTATGACTGGTATTTACCGAGCCCTTATAAAAATGTAAAAAATCCACTTCCGTGTTACCTCCATAATGACCCCTTTCTAAGAGGGTTCAAATCAAATCAAATTTTATGGGTTACAGACATATACTGTAGTTAGCAGATGTTATTGTGAGTGTAGCAAAATGCTTGTGCTTCTAGTTCCGACAGTGCAGCAATATCTAACAAGTCATCTAAGAATTCCACAACAACTACCTATACACACAAATCTAAGTAAGGAATGGAATAAGAATATATACGTTTAAATATATGGATGAGCAATGACGAGCGGCATAGATAAGATGCAATACATGGTATAAAATAGAGTATATACTTATGAGATGAGTAATGCAAGATACGTAAACATTATTAAAGTGGCATTGTTTAAAGTGACTAGTGATCCATTTACTAAAGTGGCCAATGATTTCAAGTCTGTATGTAGGCAGCAGCCTCACTGTGTTAGTGATGGGTGTTTAACAGTCTGATTGCCTTGAGATAGAAGCTATTTTTCATTCTCTCGGTCCCAGCTTTGGTGCACCTGTACTGACCTCGTCTTCTGGATGGTAGTGGGGTTGTTGTCCTTGATTATCTTTTCTACCTTCCTTTGACATCGGGTGCTGTTAAGTGTCCTGGAGGGCAGGTAGTTTGCCCACGGTGATGCGTTGTGCAGACCACACCACCCTTTGAAGAGCCCTGCGGTTATGGGCAGTGCAGTTGCCATACCAGGCGGTGATGCAGCCCGACATGATGCTCTCAATTATGGATCTGTAAAAGTTTGAGGGTTTTAGGTGACAAGCCAAATTTCTTCAGCCTCCTGAGATTGAAGAGGCGCTATTGCGCCTTCTTCACCACACTGTGTGTGGGGTCTGACAATTTCAGTTTGTCCGTGATGTGTACGCCGAGGACCTTAAAACTTTCCACCTTCTCTACTGCTGTCCCATCGATAAGGATAGGGGGGTGCTCCCTTGGCTGTTTCCTGAAGTCCACGATTATCTCCTTTGTTTTGTTGACGTTGAGTGAGACTGTTTTCTTGACACCACACTCCGAGGGCCCTCACCTCCTCCCTATAGGCTGTCTCATAATTGTTGGTAATCAAGCCTACTACTCTTGTGTCATCTGCAAACTTGATGATTGAGTTGGAAGTGTGCATGGCCACGCAGTCATGGGTGAACAGGGAGTACAGGAGGGGACTGAGCATGCACCCGTGTGGGGTCCCAGTGTTGAGGATCAACGAAGTGGAGATGTTGTTTCCTACCATCACCACCTGGGGGCTGCCCGTCAGGAAGTCCAGGACCCAATTGCACAGAGCGGGGTTGAGACCCAGGGCCTCAAGAATAATTATGAGCTTGGAGGGTACTATGGTGTTGAGTGCTGAGCTGAACAGCATTCTTACATGGATAGGGCAGTGTACAGTGTGATGGCAATTGCATTGTCTGTGGACCTATTGGGGCGGTAAGCAAATTGAAGTGGGTCTAGGGTGACAGGTAAGGTGGACGTAATATGATCCATGACTAGTCTCACAAAGCACTTCATGATGACGGAAGTGAATGCTACAAGCCGATAGTCATTTAGTTCAGTTACCTTTCAGTTTCCTTTTCCTTCTTGGGTAAAGGAACAATAGTAGCCATCTTGAAGCATGTGGGGACAGCAGACTGGGATAGGGAGAGATTGAATATGTCCGTAAACACACCAGCCAGCTGGTTTGCGAATGCTCTGAGGACGCGGCTAGGGTTGCCATCTGGGCCAGCAGCCTTGCGAGGGTTAACACGTCTAAATGTCTTACTCACGTCGACCATGGAGAAGGAGAGCCCACAGTCCTTGGTAGTGGGCCACGTCAGTGGCACTGTATTATCCTCAAAGCGGGCAAAGAAGTGTTTAGAAAGAAATGAATGCCGCCATCTATCCACAGTTTCTGGTTAGGGTAGGTTTTCATTGTCACAGTGGGTACAACATCTCCTATGCACTTCCTTATAAACTCAGTCACCGAATCAGCGTATAAATCAATATTATTCTCTGAGGCTACCCGGAACATGTCGCAGTCCGGGTGATCAAAACAATCTTGAAGTGTGGATTCCGATTGGTCAGACCAGCGTTAAACAGTCCTTTTCACGGGTACATCCTGTTTGAGTGTCTGCCTATAGGAAGGGAGGAGCAAGTGATTGGAGTAGTAGTGATCCAGTGTTTTGGCGGTGCAAGTACTACAATCAATATGCTGAAAGAATTTAGGTAGCCTTGTTCTCAAATTTGCTTTGTTAGAATCCCCAGCTTCAAAAAATGCAGCCTCAGGATATATGGTTTCCAGTTTGCATAAAGTCCAGTGAAGTTTGTTGAGGGTGTAACGTCCGTCGTTGGAAAGAGACCAAGGTGCAGCGTGGTGAGTGTTCATGATACTTTAATTACTCAGAACACCAAACAAAAACAACAAAAGAATAATGAACGTCACATTCTGCAGGCTTCACAGAGCTAACAAAAACACAAGATCCCACACACACCAAAAGGAGAATGACAACGTATATGTGATCCTCAATCTGAGACAACGATAACCAGCTGCCTCTGATTGGGAACCAATCTCGGCAAAAAAACAAAGAAATAGAAAACATAGAAATACAGAAACTAGAATGCCCACCCTAGTCACACCCTGGCTTAACCAAAATAGAGTATAAAAGCCTCTATGGCCAGGGCGTGACAGTACCCCCCCACCCCAAAGGTGGGGCCGCAAAACCTGACTCTAAAGGGGAGGGTCCGGGTGGGCAACTCCGGTGCGGGACGTAGACCACCCTTTGCCCGCAGATCCCTTCGCTCTTGGTGGTGGATTTGGTGCATGGACCTTCACTGGAGGAACTGGGCTGCAGATCATCGCTGGCGGAACCGGGCCGCAGATCGTCGCCGCAGGCTCCGGACCGGGGACCGTCGCCGCAGGCTCCGGACCGGGGACCGTCGCCGCAGGCTCCGGACCGGGGTTCAACGCCGGAGGCTCCGGACCGGGGTTCAACGCCGGAGGCTCCGGACCGGGGTTCAACGCCGGAGGCTCCGGACCGGGGTTCAAAGCCGGAGGCTCCGGACCGGGGTTCAACGCCGGAGGCTCCGGACCGGGGTTCAACGCCGGAGGCTCCGGACCGGGGTTCAACGCCAGAGGCTCCGGACCGGGGTTCAACGCTGGAGGCTTCGTGCCATGGACCATCACTGGGAGTTTCAGGCCATGGATCATCACTGGAGGCTTCAAACGTGGAGCCGGAACAGGTCTCACCGGACGGAGGAGACATACTGGCAGCCTAGTGAGTGGAGCTGCCACAACAAGTCTTGGCTGGATACCCACTCTAGCTCGGTGAGTGTGGAGAACTGGCACAGGACGCACTGGGCTATGACGGTGCACTGGAGGCATAGTGCGTAGAGCCAGCGCAGGACACACTGGGCCGTGGAGGTGCACTGGAGGTCTGGACCGCAGAGCTAGCACAACTCGTCCTGGCTGGATACCCCCCGTAGCCTTGCAAGTGTGGGAAGCTGGAACAGGCCGCACTGGGTTGTCCTGGCGAACTGGGGATACCGTGCGTAGAGCTGGCGCAGGATAACCTGGGCCGAAGAGACGCACCGGAGGCCAGGAGCCCTGAGCAGTTTGTAATATGAAGTCCCTCTATGGTTTTAATAAGGGTTTTCATTATTACAAATGAAATAAACCTTCAAGATGATTGATCTCATAGTAAAGAGATACTTTACATTAATAAAGGCATACTGTAACTCATGTTGATTAATCGTAGAGATTCTGAACAGCAAGTGGAAATAAGTCAATGTCCAAGCCAAAGTGCCAACTGTTCAAAGCCTGTTCACTCTTAAGGGGGCACATTGTATTATATAGAAAAGACAGACTGACAGTCCTCTAATAAACCATGGTTTCTCTGTTCAGCTGTCAGTGAAATGGTACCTCTCGTCCGGCCATCCCACTAATCACATCCTATTGAGAGAGAAGAGACACACAAGTCATCTTATAGTGAGGCAGGTCACACACATACACACACACACACACACACAAAGCATTTCATCCAGACGTCTTAATCTTGGAGCCACACAGCAGCCCAAAATAGTCTGAGCAAAATCTTTGCACCGGTCTGATATTACTTTAAAGCATCCATTACAGGAAACAATCTATCACCTTTACTTTTTGGACGTGGCTCCATTTAGGCTATTCTGTATTACAGGTTCTAGAGGGCATTGTAGGAGTGTACCAATCAAGTCACAAGAAGAATGTCACCTGTGCTTCAGCAGTCATATCACAGCCTCTTCTATTTTGAGTACCAGCTCACTGTCATAGCCATTACCGGTGACTATTATGAACGATACAGTGGCTTTGGAATTACCATCAAACTCAAAATACCAGAGAGAGTTTTCTGGATCCGCAATATTCCACGTACCCTTGAGCAAAACACCACATATTGATATCATAAACTCCGTCATGTGTCTCTTTGGAGGGTTTTAATAATAATCATGGATGAACTTCTATGAGATTTTATTTCTACTGCTGAGCATGAGCCTTAAGACCTGTTAATAATGTAAGGGTATTGTTTGGTGCTGTGAGGGAGCGTAACAGGTTTACTGGCATCAGCCATATTTACAGTCGGAGAAAGGCAATCATGGTGGATTTCGGGGAGTTTTCTGTCCGAACACTAATGTTCCTATCTGGGTGGATGAGAACAGTGAAACATGACAGTACATGTTGACTGGGAGAACAGAGAGTGTGTCTAGTGTAACAAGCTATATTCTGCTTCTGGTGATGGCCAGATAACAAAGCATGACAGTAACCTTTTCCTGACACACTAGACTTTTTATCTCATCAGTTTTGTTCTTTATACCTTTATCTCTCTCTTCTAAGGTACACTTCTAAGTGTACCTTAGATTTCGAGGTGTCAGACGACATCTGTGTTTCATGCCCCTTAGAGCTCCATAGATAAAAAGAAACGAGCGTCTCTTCTTTAGAAACACTCTTGATTGACAGATTTTTGTCCCACTTTTTCCCTTGGGAAGCTCAGCATGCAAAGGTGTATGTGTCATGGCACACATAACAAGCATAGCGTAATTTTAATACCTGCTTCACAGATTAGGCCTTGACTGTCTTTGGGCAAAGAGATAATGTCTATTTTCACACTTTAATTGATAATCTGATTAAACACTGCTGTAATTTTTACCCAAACATCACACATTATTTGCCTTTATTAGCAGGATTAATCCCCTTGCGCGTGCACACACACACACACACACACACTTCAATGGAGAAAAAAATGTTTGTATCATCCCATCTGCAAGGCTTTTTGCAATCAAAATATAATAGTGTTTCTCATAGTGAAAAAATGGGGGACACACAGTTATAATGTTGCTGTCATTCCCTGTCTGTCATCTCAAGAATTCCTCAGCCCATTGAAGTCACTTACCAGCGGAGTTCAGTGTTCCCCTCGCTGAATCTGTCTGGTTAATATTATTTCATATTTTATGACAAAGCCCATGTAGAGGCTCTTCCTCACAACAATGAAAGTGTACTTTCAGAGGGCTGTCTAAACTGATGTAGTGGCTATTGAGGAAAAGCTGATAAGGTGCGTCCGTCATCGGAGCCAGGCTGACCCAGAGCTGCCACTTTACTCTCTGCTCTCTGGGCCTGGCAGTTCTGGCTTTGTGAGAACTCTCCCTCTCTTTCTCCATCAGTGCCATGATAAGCCAGAGTGCCATGAGATCCCCTCAGACCTGTCTGATAAACAGGTCCTCAGAGAGCCCTAGACCGTGCCTCATATAAGATCATATATCCCGACCAGATTCATGAATGATTCCCAGTCAGTCTACATTCACTCTGTCTAATTGATGTGATGCTTAGGGCTATGGCAGTCACAAAATTCTAGCAAATAACTGTTGGTCTCAAGGTAATTGACCGTTGATTAACATAAACACATTTAGCATCTCCTGGCTTCCACACTACAAGCTACTGATGCAGACCTTTGGAACATCTACATTTTAAAAAGTCCATGTAATATAGCCTACACCTTCACAATAAAACCATTATTTATTTTAGACAGGTCTAAAGAAACATGATATGAAGAAAATGTAGTCTATTTCAGAAGAACAGAATAGCATACTCTGAGTTGTCCCTGATCTGGCTAGGCCATATGGCTGTGGACTACACAAGTTCATTTAGCAGACAAGATTTGCTTAGAATTCCGTGGCATTATTTTATATTATTTTATAGTATGAAGAATTCAATTGAACAAAGCTGAATGAAAGGATATTTTCTCCAAACGGTATAAGGGAGTGCCCACATGCGGCTATCCTGTTTTGAACGGTTAACAAAAAAATAGGTACTCCTATATGCTTAATTTAGATTTATTAATGTAAATGTAGTTGTTCTACAAATGTTGGACTATATGTTTTGATTTTTAATACATTGTAAGGCCGCATGGTGCGACTAATTTGAAAAAAGTTGCTTGCAAAGGCATGAGCTCAGCTTTGTTTTTTTTTTGCGCAGGTTGTACACTCTTCATCGGTCTCTTACTCACAATTTGACAAGCACTTGATAATGCCTTGAATTTCCCGGCGGCATCCCCTTTGTGTGGCCGTAATGCACCCTAAAACATCAATGCATTTTGTGGCCAGTGGCCGCTGTTCCCTTCTCCCTTAGTGCTGCTGCTCCAAAGCACCTCTCACTTACATGGCTCTTCATCACGTGATCGGATCTTTCTCACCGGCTACAAGTGAAGACAGCCATTGAAGATATCGGAAGAACTGTCCAAACATACTTTTTGTCAGCAAACAAGATTAGTAGTTCTAACGAACAGCAAAAGCACTAGCCTATGTTAATTTACTATCCATCATAGGACAATTGACCTATTCTATTCTGTGCAAGAAATAAATATTCCAAACATGGTCTGAGACAGTTGTGGAATGTGATAGATCCCAAATGAATACAACCATTAGGATTTATTTTTTTTAAACAACGTTTTTACACAATGAGGCTGACGCAACAGATCAGATAATTTAGCATAAAATCTGATAAACTATTAGGCTATTTCTTCACATTAAAAGAGCAGAAATGCATACACAACAGTAGGCTATAAGCACAAATGTTACATCAGCGGGAAAACACCATTATCAAAAGTGATCGCAAATGCGATTATTAGAAACTTTGTACAGTTGTTTAAACATAGTGATAAGTAAACCAAATGTACTTCTTTTCTCCAACCAATGTAAGCCTATCAAGAGAAGTTAGCTAACATTATCCCCTTTTCAACATTGTTTTTAAATAGTGTGTGATCACGACTGACATACATGATAGGCTACATTGATTGATGGACCAAGTCAAATTGTCTAGCTAGCTAACAGATTACGTCAATATGGCTAGTTAACGAGCTAACTTTCTGGGGATAAACTATGGTTTGATTTCCTTGCCATCTGAAGTGGTGATGACAGTAGTCCGACTGACAACTTAACCAGGACGACGTCAAGCTCTTTCCAAAAGCCTTATCTCGGATGAAGCAAGCTAAACAAGACATGTTGTTTGCTTAGCCAGCTAGCTAGCTAAATGCCAAATGGATCTGGCTACCTCGACGTATCTGAAAAGACATGATCAATTGATGTTTACTGATTACTGTATAACTCTGATGATAGAGCTAAATGTGGAATAATCGAAAATGTCTTGTTCTGACTATGCTCTTCAAGGTGTTAATGATATTAAAACTAAATAGTTTTAACATTTATTAAACAATCCCTTGAACATGGCACATAGTTGTCAATGGTGTTAGCAGAGATGGGTATCTGCTTGCCCCCAGCAGCCAAATCAAAGGCTATTTTGAGGTTTTATTGATAACGACATATAGAAAGAGTCTGTCCGTCAACACAGGATGTCCTCCTATAGCTGGTAACATTCAGAATACCGAATACAGCCCCAGGATGCAGCAGGACCTGTCAGTTAGCCACCACTTCAAAAAGGGCTAACTACTATCAAGGGTGATCTGCTTTCATTTTGGCCTGAGACGGATCCACTGGAAAGTATCTGGACATATTCAATCTTCGATCAATTCAATTCCATTCAACAGATGTCATAAGGTCAGTCAGTATTCATTAGAATGTATATTATTTCACAAGGTAATCATCATTCTTCAAGATACATGATTTAAATGTAAAATCGGACTAAACATTATTATTTGTCAGAATGTTATGAAACTCTACATGGATAGGCTATTCAAGAGGAAAATAATGTAGCTTCCCTTTGTAACTGAGGCTATAGGACATCAGTAGAGTCGTGTAGCATATATTTATCATTCCCTGACAGGAATGATCTCAGTCGCTGGAGGAGTCATTTTCAATGCTTGGTGATGCACGGAACTCCGAGACACTCACAGTTGAACGTAATCAACTGTGTGGCGCTGAGCAAGGGGCTGCTCTGAGTTTCCATTGAGAGTAATTATTTCCACTGGATACAGAATGACTAGTTTCAATCATCACTTGCAGACCCATCACATCTTTCCAAATGTACACATGGACCTTACACTACCTACCTCCAGTTAAATCAAACAGATCCATCTACATTTTAGACTCTGATCTGTTTGATATAGCTTGGGGGAGTCTTTCTGAAGTTCTGGTATGATTGTACTATTTATTTATCAGATAGGATTTCAGCATCTAAACCTGCATTTCTAATCGATGGTTCTTGCAAGGAGGTTATGAAAGGCCTTATATTTCTCAGAGGAATCAACAATATTCAGAACAGTTTGCTCAGCTCATGACCTGCCCATTTTAGCCAGAGGGGTAGTGATAGCAGAACTGCCTTTCCAGGCATTATCAATTCTATTAGCTATTCTATTTTGCGGAATTGTTTTCTGCTGAAAATCCAAGGAATTCAGACAGAAGCATTTAGATATTCAAACCACTGCATGTTCTATTTATACAGACAAATCTACAGGCCCTCATTGACCATTGGTTAACCCTCTGAGTACCATTGAGAGTGATTCATTTAAATATGAAGGCTGTATTCTGCATTTACTTAATAGGAGAGGAGATGGAGTGGGAACATACCTCGATACGTTCAAAAGAAAGAAGAAGAATTGAAGAAGCGTTTAAAACACAAGATGAACGCGATCCTCAAGGGTACAGATAAGACTAGCAGGAGTCCGTCTCTAACTGTTTATCTACGTTATTCAGCCAGAATGCTTCCCTGCTACACCCACAATGCATCACAGGGAGAGAACAACCCAACAGCAACTACAGCTCACTATTCACAGGGTGAGTTATGGGGCCAGTGATCCTACTCTAGGGCTGTAATGTACGTACACACAAACACACACACACACACACACACACAGGAGTCTCAAAGCACAGTGAGTGGGCTATGAGGCTATCAAACACCAGCACAATCAGCATAGATCCAACCTGGTATATTGCCATAGGGCCTTCATACATTCACAAGCACAGCGCCCATTGGGGCTTCTGTGTTTCAGCCCTAGGGCCTCTGTATTAAACATGAACCTAACCACTATAGCTCGCAACATAGCCTGTGACTTATAGGGCCATCAAGAAAACAGAAGTGCAGTTAACTTAATAAAAAAGCACACCTCCATACAACCAATGAACAACTGGTTATCGTACGCAGTGTATTCGGGTTGTATACAGACCCCTTCAATTTTCACACTGTCACGTTATATCCTTATTCTAAAACGGAAAGTGTTTCTTTCCCTCATCAATCTACACACAATATCCCATAATGACAAAGCAAAAACTGGTTTTGAAAATTCATTAAAAAATAAGCACACAGTCATTCAAGCATATTCCGAGACTTGTCCCGATGGCACTCCAGCGTTGTCTTGGCTGTGTGGTCGTTGTCGTTCTGGAAGGTGAACCTTCGCCCCAGTCTGAGGTCCTGAGAGCTCTGTAGCAGGTTGTTATCAAGGAGCTCTCTGTACTTTGCTTCATTTATCTTTCCTTCGATCCTGGTTAGTCTCCCAGTCCCTGCCGCTGAAAAACATTCCCACAACATGTTGCTGCCACAACCATGCTTCTTCGTAGGGGTTATGCCAGGTTTCCTCCAGACATGACGCTTGGCATTCAGGCCAAAAAGTTCAATCTTGGTTTCATCAGACCAGAGGATCTTGTTTAGGTGCCTTTTGGCAAACTCCAAGCGGACTGTCATGTGCCTTTCACTGAGAAGTAGCTTCTGTCTGCCCACACTACCATAAAGGCCTGAACGGTGGAGTGCTGCCGAGATGGTTGTCCTTCTGGAAGATTCTCCCATCTCCACAGAGGAACTCTATAGCTCTGTCAGAATGTCCATCGGGTTATTGGTCACTTCCCTGAAAGGCCCTTCTCCCCCGATTGCTCAGTTTGGCCGGGCGGCCAGCTCTAGGAAGAGTCTTGGTGGTTCCAATCTTCTTCCATTTAAGAATGATGGAGGCCACTATGTTCTTGGGGACCTTCAATGCTGCAGAAATATTTCGGTACCCTTCCCCAGATCTGTGCCTTGACACAATCCTGTCTCGGAGCTCTACGGACAACTCCTTAGACCTCATGGCTTGGGTTTTGCTCTGACATGCACTGTCAACTGTGGGACCTTATATAGACAGGTGTGTGCCTTTCCAAATCATGTCCAGTCAATTGAATTTACCACAGGTGGACTCCAATCAAGTTGTAGAAACATCTCAAGGATGATCAACGGAGCTCAATTTCGAGTCTCATAGCAAAGGGTCTGAATGCTTATGTAAATAAGGTATTTCTGTATTATGTGCAGATTGATGAGGATTTTTTAAATTTAATCCATTGTAGAATAAGGCTGTAACATAACAAAATGAGGAAAAAGTCAAGGGGCCTGAATACTTTCCGAATACACTGCACACAAACACAAGTGCAATCACACCAGATGTGGGCCTACATCCCTCACATCCTTCCTGATTCTGCTATTGCCATAAGCATGCCTCTGTAGGCATACACAGATATACAAGAACAAACCTATTAAGGAGTGAATAATGCTAATCAAGTCGGTGTATTGTGTTGGTGTGTGACATCATGGAGGGGGAATAATTCTGTGATTATATCTGCTCTCCAACCCCGTCGATGGCCGATACACAAGTACAACTGTTTTCACACATAGGAAATATTGGCTCTTTACAGAGAGGAGCCTGAGATTTCAATCAGGAAGCGTGTGTCAGTAAGTGTGTTACGCCGTTAACGCACTCAATCCCAACATTCACCTTTTGATGGATAGGAAGCCATTGAGAGGCCTCATTCCCTAAACGACAGCAAAGCCATTCCTCACTGTCTTCGCCTTAAAGGTTGTTAGAAGCACTGACTTACCTGAAAGAAAAGACAGAGAAAAGGAAGTGGCATTAGGTGGGGTAGATCACACAGTCAGTCATACATTATTTGTGTGATTTCAACCAACTTGTTCAACATTCTGTTTCACATTTACTTTAAAGAGGCAAAGAACACAAGACGCATAGCTATGCACCTGTCCAAATCAAATCAAATCAAATCAAATCAAAATCAAATCAAATTTTATTTGTCACATACACATGGTTAGCAGATGTTAATGCGAGTGTAGCGAAATGCTTGTGCTTCTAGTTCCGACAATGCAGTAATAACAAGTAATCTAACTAACAATTCCAAAACTACTGTCTTGTACACAGTGTAAGGGGATAAAGAATATGTACATAAGGATATATGAATGAGTGATGGTACAGAGCAGTATAGGCAAGATACAGTAGATGGTATCGGGTACAGTATGTACAAATGAGATGAGTATGTAAACAAAGTGGCATAGTATAGTATAAAGTGGCTAGTGATACATGTATTACATAAGGATACCGTCGATGATATAGAGTACAGTATATACGTATGCATATGAGATGAATAATGTAGGGTAAGTAACATTTATATAAGGTAGCATTGTTTAAAGTGGCTAGTGATATATTTACATCATTTCCCATCAATTCCCATTATTAAAGTGGCTGGAGTTGAGTCAGTGTCAGTGTGTTGGCAGCAGCCACTCAGTGTTAGTGGTGGCTGTTTAACAGTCTGATGGCCTTGAGATAGAAGCTGTTTTTCAGTCTCTCGGTCCCAGCTTTGATGCACCTGTACTGACCTCGCCTTCTGGATGATAGCGGGGTGAACAGGCAGTGGCTCGGGTGGTTGATGTCCTTGATGATCTTTATGGCCTTCCTGTGACATCGGGTGGTGTAGGTGTCCTGGAGGGCAGGTAGTTTGCCCCCGGTGATGCGTTGTGCAGACCTCACTACCCTCTGGAGAGCCTTACGGTTGAGGGCGGTGCAGTTGCCATACCAGGCGGTGATACAGCCCGCCAGGATGCTCTCGATTGTGCATCTGTAGAAGTTTGTGAGTGCTTTTGGTGACAAGCCGAATTTCTTCAGCCTCCTGAGGTTGAAGAGGCGCTGCTGCGCCTTCTTCACGATGCTGTCTGTGTGAGTGGACCAATTCAGTTTGTCTGTGATGTGTATGCCGAGGAACTTAAAACTTGCTACCCTCTCCACTACTGTTCCATCGATGTGGATAGGGGGGTGTTCCCTCTGCTGTTTCCTGAAGTCCACAATCATCTCCTTAGTTTTGTTGACGTTGAGTGTGAGGTTGTTTTCCTGACACCACACTCCGAGGGCCCTCACCTCCTCCCTGTAGGCCGTCTCATCGTTGTTGGTAATCAAGCCTACCACTGTTGTGTCGTCCGCAAACTTGATGATTGAGTTGGAGGCGTGCGTGGCCACGCAGTCGTGGGTGAACAGGGAGTACAGGAGAGGGCTCAGAACGCAACCTTGTGGGGCCCCAGTGTTGAGGATCCATAAACTGTTTAATGATATTTATTATAGTTAAATAAAAAATTAAAAAATCAAGGCGATTATTATTGTAGAAAGCAATAAGGATCTCAAAATCCGCTTTGACATTATATTTGAAGAGGGAAATGATCCTGGTTGGTGTAGGACAGTTAAGAAGACATGTCTGCTGTTTCTCTACAGGGTGAGGGATACTTTGTCAGCTTAGAAATTAGCTTCCTTGAGGGGCCACATGCAAATCAAATCAAATTTTATTTGTCACATACACATGGTTAGCAGATGTTAATGCGAGTGTAGCGAAATGCTTGTGCTTCTAGTTACGACAATGCAGTAATAACAAGTAATCTAACTAACAATTCCAAAACTACTGTCTTGTACACAGTGTAAGGGGATAAAGAATATGTACATAAGGATATATGAATGAGTGATGGTACAGAGCAGCATAGCGAGTACAGTATGTACAAATGAGATGAGTATGTAAACAAAGTGGCATAGTTTAAAGTGGCTAGTGATACATGTATTACATAAGGATACAGTCGATGATATAGAGTACAGTATATACGTATGCATATGAGATGAATAATGTAGGGTAAGTAACATTATATAAGGTAGCATTGTTTAAAGTGGCTAGTGATATATTTACATCATTTCCCATCAATTCCCATTATTAAAGTGGCTGGAGTTGAGTCAGTGTCAGTGTGTTGGCAGCAGCCACTCAGTGTTAGTGGTGGCTGTTTAACAGTCTGATGGCCTTGAGATAGAAGCTGTTTTTCAGTCTCTCGGTCCCAGCTTTGATGCACCTGTACTGACCTCGCCTTCTGGATGATAGCGGGGTGAACAGGCAGTGGCTCGGGTGGTTGATGTCCTTGATGATCTTTATGGCCTTCCTGTGACATCGGGTGGTGTAGGTGTCCTGGAGGGCAGGTAGTTTGCCCCCGGTGATGCGTTGTGCAGACCTCACTACCCTCTGGAGAGCCTTACGGTTGAGGGCGGAGCAGTTGCCGTACCAGGCGGTGATACAGCCCGCCAGGATGCTCTCGATTGTGCATCTGTAGAAGTTTGTGAGTGCTTTTGGTGACAAGCCGAATTTCTTCAGCCTCCTGAGGTTGAAGAGGCGCTGCTGCGCCTTCTTCACGATGCTGTCTGTGTGAGTGGACCAATTCAGTTTGTCTGTGATGTGTATGCCGAGGAACTTAAAACTTGCTACCCTCTCCACTACTGTTCCATCGATGTGGATAGGGGGGTGTTCCCTCTGCTGTTTCCTGAAGTCCACAATCATCTCCTTAGTTTTGTTGACGTTGAGTGTGAGGTTATTTTCCTGACACCACACTCCGAGGGCCCTCACCTCCTCCCTGTAGGCTGTCTCGTCGTTGTTGGTAATCAAGCCTACCACTGTTGTGTCGTCCGCAAACTTGATGATTGAGTTGGAGGCGTGCGTGGCCACGCAGTCGTGGGTGAACAGGGAGTACAGGAGAGGGCTCAGAACGCACCCTTGTGGGGCCCCAGTGTTGAGGATCAGCGGGGAGGAGATGTTGTTGCCTACCCTCACCACCTGGGGGCGGCCCGTCAGGAAGTCCAGTACCCAGTTGCACAGGGCGGGGTCGAGACCCAGGGTCTCGAGCTTGATGACGAGCTTGGAGGGTACTATGGTGTTGAATGCCGAGCTGTAGTCGATGAACAGCATTCTCACATAGGTATTCCTCTTGTCCAGATGGGTTAGGGCAGTGTGCAGTGTGGTTGAGATTGCATCGTCTGTGGACCTATTTGGGCGGTAAGCAAATTGGAGTGGGTCTAGGGTGTCAGGTAGGGTGGAGGTGATATGGTCCTTGACTAGTCTCTCAAAGCACTTCATGATGACGGATGTGAGTGCTACGGGGCGGTAGTCGTTTAGCTCAGTTACCTTAGCTTTCTTGGGAACAGGAACAATGGTGGCCCTCTTGAAGCATGTGGGAACAGCAGACTGGTATAGGGATTGATTGAATATGTCCGTAAACACACCGGCCAGCTGGTCTGCGCATGCTCTGAGGGCGCGGCTGGGGATGCCGTCTGGGCCTGCAGCCTTGCGAGGGTTAACACGTTTAAATGTCTTACTCACCTCGGCTGCAGTGAAGGAGAGACCGCATGTTTTCGTAGCAGGCCGTGTCAGTGGCACTGTATTGTCCTCAAAGCGGGCAAAAAAGTCATTTAGTCTGCCTGGGAGCAAGACATCCTTGTCCGTGACTGGGCTGGATTTCTTCCTGTAGTCCGTGATTGACTGTAGACCCTGCCACATGCCTCTTGTGTCTGAGCCGTTGAATTGAGATTCTACTTTGTCTCTGTACTGGCGCTTAGCTTGTTTGATAGCCTTGCGGAGGGAATAGCTGCACTGTTTGTATTCGGTCATGTTACCAGACACCTTGCCCTGATTAAAAGCAGTGGTTCGCGCTTTCAGTTTCACACGAATGCTGCCATCAATCCACGGTTTCTGGTTAGGGAATGTTTTAATCGTTGCTATGGGAACGACATCTTCAACGCACGTTCTAATGAACTCGCACACCGAATCAGCGTATTCGTCAATGTTATCTGACGCAATACGAAACATCTCCCAGTCCACGTGATGGAAGCAGTGTTGGAGTGTGGAGTCAGCATGGTCGGACCAGCGTTGGACAGACCTCAGCGTGGGAGCCTCTTGTTTTAGTTTCTGTCTGTAGGCAGGGATCAACAAAATGGAGTCGTGGTCAGCTTTTCCGAAAGGGGGGCGGGGCAGGGCCTTATATGCGTCGCGGAAGTTAGAGTAACAGTGATCCAAGGTCTTTCCACCCCTGGTTGCGCAATCGATATGCTGATAAAATTTAGGGAGTCTTGTTTTCAGATTAGCCTTGTTAAAATCCCCAGCTACAATGAATGCAGCCTCCGGATAAATCGTTTCCAGTTTGCAGAGAGTTAAATAAAGTTCGTTCAGAGCCATCGATGTGTCTGCTTGGGGGGGGATATATACGGCTGTGATTATAATCGAAGAGAATTATCTTGGTAGATAATGCGGTCTACATTTGATTGTGAGGAATTCTAAATCAGGTGAACAGAAGGATTTGAGTTCCTGTATGTTTCTTTCATCACACCATGTCACGTTGGCCATGAGGCATACGCCCCCGCCCCTCTTCTTACCAGAAAGATGTTTGTTTCTGTCAGCGCGATGCGTGGAGAAACCCGTTGGCTGCATCGCTTCGGATAGAGTCTCTCCAGTGAGCCATGTTTCATTGAAGCAAAGGACGTTACAGTCTCTGATGTCCCTCTGGAATGCTACCCTTGCTCAGATTTCATCAACCTTGTTGTCAAGAGACTGGACATTGGCAAGAAGAATGCTAGGGAGTTGTGCACGGTGTGCCCGTCTCCGGAGTCTGACCAGAAGACCGCCTCGTTTCCCTCTCTTTCGGAGTCGTTTTTTTGGGTCGCTGCATAGGGTCCACTCCGTTGTCCTGTTTGTAAGGCAGAACACAGGATCCGCGTCGCAAAAAACATATTCTTGGTCGTACTGATGGTGAGTTGACGCTGATCTTATATTCAGTAGTTCTTCTCGACTGTATGTAATGAAACCTAAGATGACCTGGGGTACTAATGTAAGAAATAACACGTAAAAAAACAAAAAACTGCACTGTTAATCAAAATGTATTAGGCCCATTCATTGTATTTTATATACATGTATCCTGCATGTGAAAGGACTGCATTTGTTATTTTGCCAAACCTGACAGCTGAAGAACTATGCTAAGCGTCTCGTCCCACAACGTCAACATATATACAATTACTTAATAAACTAGTATTCTAATGAATCCTACCTATTCATTTTCAGAAACTACAATTTGACTGAGTAATTGTCCAGAAGCAGTCAAATGACAGTGTATTCAAGCAGTTACTCTTACTGAAAGAGCTCAGTCTGCAGGCATGACTAAAATGTCATGTTAATGTACAGTACCAGTCAAAGGTTGGGACACACCTAATCATTCAAGGGTTTTTCTTTATTTTTACTACTTTCGACATTATAGAAGAGTGAAGACATCAAAACTATTAAATAAGACATATGGAAACATGTAGTAACCAAAAAAGTGTTAAACAAATACAAATATACTTTAGATTCTTCGAAGTAGCCACCCTTTGCCTCCATGGCAGCTTTGCATACTCTTGGCAGTCTCAACCAACTTCATGAGGAACGATTTTCCAACAGTCTTGAAGGAGTTCCCACATACGCTGAGCACTTGTTGGCTGCTTTTCCTTCACTCTGTGGTCCAACTCATCCCAAACCATCTCAGTTGGGTTGAGGTTGGATGATCGTGGAGGCCAGGTCATCTGATGGAGCACTACATCACTCTCCTTCTTGGTCAAATAGCCCCTACACAGTCTGGAAGTTTGTTGGGTCATTGTCCTGTTGAAAAACAAATGATAGTCCCACTAAGCGTAAACCAGATGAGATGGCGTATTGCTGCAGAATGCTGTGTTAGCCATGCTGGTTAAATGTGCCTTGAATTCTAAATAAAATCACTGTCAGTGTCACCAGCAAAGCGCCATCACACCTCCTCCTCCATGCTTCACGGTGGGAACCACACATGCAGAGATCATCCGTTCACCTACTCTGCGTCTCACAAAGACACGGCGGTTAGAACCAAAAATCTCAAATTTGGACACATCAGACCAAACGTCAGATTTCCACTGCTTGTGTTTCTTGGCCCAAGCAAGTCTTTTCTTATTATTGTTGTCCTTTAGTAGTGGTTACATTGCAGCAATTCGACCATGAATTCCTGATTCACACAGTCTCCTCTGAACAGCTGATGTTGAGATGTGTCTGTTACTTGAACTCTGAAGCATTTATTTGGGCTGTAATTTCAGAAGCCGGGAACTCTAATGAACATGTTTTTTTGCGATTGAAATTGAAGAAACTTTCAAAGTTCTTGAACATTTTCTGGACTGACTGACCTTCATGTCTTAAATAATGATGGACTGTCATTTCTCTTTGCATATTTGAGCGGTTCTTGCCATAATATGGACTTCGTCTTTTACCAAAAAGGTCTATCTTCTGTATACCACCCCTACCTTGTCACAACACAACTGATTGACTCAAACACATTAAGGAAAGAAATTCCACAAATTAACTTGAAATGCATTCCAGGTGACTACCTCATGAATCTGGTTGAGAGAATGCCAAGAGTATGCCAAGAGTGTGCAAAGCTATCAAGGCAAAGGGTAGCTACTTTGAAGAATTTCAAATATAAATTATATTTTGATTTGTTTAACACTTTGTTGGTCACTAGATGATTCCATTTGTGTTATTTCATAGTTTTGATGACTTCACTATTATTCTACAATGTAGAAAATAGCAAAAATTAATAAAACCCCTTAAATGAGTAGGTCCGGAACTTTTGACTGGTACTGTCTGTACAAATCTTTCTGAAAGTAATAGTTTCCATCAGGGGTGCAATTTTGGTTTTAGAAGTTGGGGGGACATAATATATTTTTTTTAATCTAGTCGGATTAACACATCCTAACCAACCATTCAGAGGAGTCCACATCGTCCTAAAGCACAACCTTGTCTCGTTTGGTATCACATTCTAATGATAAAACTGGAGGGGACAAAAATGCAACTTTCACTGTCCCCAGTGAAAGTTGCTCCCCGGGTTTCCATCATATTTACTTAACAAAGAGATCCATTGGGTGCCATGTTGAGCTTAAGAGCAAGTACGGACAGCTTGGTGCCACATTTGATTGAAGTGGTACATGAAGATATTTTCCACAAAAACTACAGTTTCAGCAGATTACTTTCCCCCCTCATAAACGGTCAGTGCTGCCACATAAAAAGAGCTTAGTAGTCCAATTTCCATTTAGAGTGAAGGTCTGGCCATGCTTCTTTGGCAATTTTTTTTTACTCCTGACTACTTTGACTAATGGGTCAAGAATATGTCCAGAGGGTGGAGTGACAGAGTTAGTGGAGTGACATCAGGTCAGCCTTGTACAACTAAATTGCTGCCAAGCATGTCAACAGAAGGGCCATGAATTAAATATTTTTCACCTACTCTCAAAGTTAATTTACACATCATGAATGACTAGAGTGCTTAAAATCTTGAAAAGATGAAAGTGTTTCAACGAGAATGAGACCCGGTTTAAGTGGGGTTGGGGGAAACATCTCTTCTGTGAGTTATTCAGTCCAGTCTATACGTCATTGTTTTCATTCAACTCCCAAAATAGCTGTAATTTGTGTAAATATTTTGCTATAATGATTCATGTTTAAGAGGGGTTGGAACAGAACCGAAAACCAGAAATGAACGAATCAAAACCGGTGATGCGTCACGCCCTGACCTTAGAGATCCTTTTTATTCTCTATGTTTGGTTAGGTCAGGGTGTGACTCGGGTGGGAAAGTCTGTTTTCTATTTCATTGTTTTTGGCCGTGTGTGTGTGTGTGGTTCCCAATCAGAGGCAGCTGTCGATCGTTGTCTCTGATTGGGGATCACATATAAGTTGTCATTTTCCTTTTGTGTTTTGTGTTATCTTGTTTTCTGTTTAGTGTCTTACCTGACAGAACTGTTTGCTTTCGCGGTGTTATTTTGTTTGAGTTTTTTTTTTTGATAATAAAAATCATGAACCCTTTCCACGCTGCGCTTTGGTCCACTCCTTTCGACGATGAGCGTTACAGAATGAAAGTAATCTATACTGTTCCTGGAACATAACCATTATTTTAAACGCATGGGAACTGGTTAATAACGTTATTTTATGTTCCGCCATTTGTTTTGCAGTTCTACAAATACGCAACAAAGCACCTATGCAAAGCCCTCAATCTTATTCCAATGTCTACCTGCCTGCCAGCTGAAAATCTTTGACACTGTGTGTGTAGTCTACTAGCCTACTACTGACATTACAAGCATGATTCAGAAGTTAGGGAGATAGATTTTTAATTGGAGAAGAATGCATTAACTTTTTCAAAACTAGTTAAGGATGCTAGTTATAATGTTAGACATTTCTATTTTAATTTGGGTGCTGCTCTGCACACACAAGTTTGAATGTCTTTGAACTCTGAAGTTCAAAGTTCCTTTATAGAAGCCAGTCCTCCATAAGTATAATTCTGTGGTGTCGTGTAAAATGACATAATTAGTCATGCTATCCCGTGTATTACTTCTTAACGAATAGTCTCTTGTTATATGCTAGTGTTTTTTCTAACTTGATACAAACTTGTCTTTGTGTGACTTAGTCATAAGACTGGGCATATAGCTAAGATCCGTTTAGGTGCGACCGCAGCATGTGAAACATCCCGTGGGTTTACTATCTGCAGGAGGTCAGCTGTGTGGAAGCTTGCAGAAAGGAGCACATTATAATGTGAACTGTGACAAAACACAGTTATACGGTTGAGCCCTCGGGCTATCAACCTCGGCCTATCTTAATCTGCACAGACTAACCAATCGCTTTTTAAACTATGTTTTCCGCCCATGTTTCCACATATCTGCTAAGCAAAATAGGTTGTACTTTTTCTATAAGAGGAAAGAGACAACTCTGTTCGTTGGGCATTCCTAACAATTGAGTGGTTGTTATTGATTTCTTAATTTTTGCAAATCTTATAAAATTGTTGTTTGAAAGAATCTGCAGCCTCTCTTCCTATATAATTTCTCTGACAGCGGGTCTAATTCAGATAATGCATGTCATAACATCAAGATAAAATCTAATTTCATTTGTCACATACACATGGTTAGCAGTAGTTAATGCGAGTGTAGCGAAATGCTTGTGCTTCTAGTTCCAAGCATGCAGTAATATCTAACAAGTATCCTAACAATTTCACAACAACTACCTTGTGTAAAGGAATGAATAAGACTATGTACATAAAAATGAATGGATTAGCGTTGGCCAAACGGCATGGGCAAGATGCAGTAGATGGTATAGAGTACAGTAAATACATATGAGATGAGTAATGTAGGGTAACATTATATAAAGTGGCATTGTTTAAAGTGGCTAGTGATACATTTATTACATCCAATGTTTAATTATTAAAGTGGCTTGAGATGAGTCAATATGTTGGCAGCAGCCACGCAATGTTAGCAATGGCTGTTTAACAGTCTGATGGCCTTGAGATAGAAGCTGTTTTTCAGTCTCTCGGTCCCTGCTTTGATGAACCTGTACTGAACTCACCTGGATGATAGCGGGGTGAACAGGCAGTGGCTCGGGTGATGGTGTTCTTGATGATCTTTTTGGTCTTCCTGTGACATCAGGTGGTGTAGATGTCCTGGAGGGCAGGTAGTTTGCCCCCGGTGATGCGTTGTGCAGACCTCACTACCCTCTGGAGAGCCTTACGGTTGTGGGCGGAGCAGTTGCCGTACCAGGCGGTGATACAGCCCGACAGGATGCTCTCGATTGTGCATCTGTAAAGGTTTGTGAGTGTTTTTGGTGACAAGCCAAATTTCTTCAGCCTCCTGAGGTTGCTGCGCTGCTGCGCCTTCTACACCACGCTGTCTGTGGGTGGACCATTTCAATTTGTCCGTGATGTGTACCCCGAGGAACTTAAAACTTTCCACCTTGTCCCCTTCACCACTGTCCCGTCGTTGTGGATATGGGGCTGCTCCCTCTGCTGTTTCCTGAAGTCCAAGATCATCTCCTTTGTTTTGTTGACATTGAGTGTGAGGTTATTTTCCTGACACAACACTCCAAGGGCCCTCACCTCTTCCCTGTAGGCTGTCTCGTTGTTGTCGGTAACCAAGCCTACCACTGTAGAGTTGTCTGCAAACTTGATGATTGAGTTGGATGTGTGCATGGCCACACAGTCATGGGTGAACAGGGAGCACAGGAGAGGGCTGAGAACGCATCCTTGTGGGGCCCCAGTCTTGAGGATCAGCAGGGTGGAGATGTTGTTTCCTACCTTAAACCACCTGGGGGCTGCCCGTCAGGAAGTCCAGGACCCAATTGCACAGAGTGGGGTTGACACCCAGGGCCTTGAGCTTGATGATGAGTTTGGAGGGTACTATGGTGTTAAATGATGAGTTGTAGTCAATGAACAGCATTCTTATATATGTATTCCTCCTGTCCAGATGGGTTAGGGCAGTGTGCAGTGTGATTGCATCATCTGTGGACCTATTGGGGTGGTAAGCAAATTGGAGTGGGTCTAGGGTGTCAGGTAGGGTGGAGGTTATATGGTCCTTGACTAGTCTCTCAAAGCACTTCATGATGACTGAAGTGAGTGCGACGGGGCGATATCATTTATCTCAGTTACCTTAGCTTTCTTGGGAACAGGAACAATGGTGGCCCTCTTGATGCATGTGGGAACAGCAGACTGGGATAAGGATTGATTGAATATATCCGTAAACACACCAGTCAACTGCTCTGATGACGCGGCTAGGCATGCCGTCTGTGCAGGCAGCCTTGCGAGGGTTAACACATTTAAATGTTTTGCTCACGTTGGCTGCAGTGAAGGAGAGCCTGCAGGTTTTGGTAGCGGTCCGTGTCACTGTATTGTCCTCAAAGCGAGCAAAGAAGTTCTTTAGTTTGTCTGGGAGCAAGACATCGTGGTCCGCGACGGGGCTGGTTTTCTTTTTGTAGTCTGTTATTGACTGTAGACCCTGCTACATACCTCGTTTCTGAGCCGTTGAATTGCGACTCTACTTTGTCTCTATACTGACGCTTAGCTTGTTTGATTGCCTTGCGGAGGGAATAGCTACACTGTATTCGGTCATGTTTCTGGTCGCCTTTCCCTGATTAGAAGGCGTGGTTCGCGCTTTCAGTTTTGCGCGAATGCTGCTATCAATCCACGGTTTCTTGTTGGGTAAGGCTTTAATAGTCGCTGTAGGTACAACATCACCGATACACTTGCTAATAAACTCGCTCACTGAATCAGCGTATTAATCAATGTTGTTGTCCGAAGCTATGCGGAACATTTCCCAGTCCACGTGTTCGACGCAATCTTGAAGCATGGAATCCGATTGGTCAGACCAGCGTTGAACAGACCTGAGCACGGGCGTTTCCAATTTTAGTTTCTGTCTATAGGCTGGGAGTAACAAAATGGAGTCGTGGTAAAATTTTCCAAAAGGAGGGCCCCCCTACAAAGGGGGGCTTTGTATGCATCACGGAAGTCAGAATAACAATGATCCAGGGTTTTGCCAACCCGGGTCGCGCATTCGATATGCTGATGCAATTTAGGGAGCCTTGTTTTCAGATTAGCTTCGTTAAAATCCCCAGCTACAATAAATGTGCAGCCTCAGGGTATGGGGTTTCGAGTTTACATAGATGCCCAGCACTTCAAAGCAAAATTTCAGTCACATCTCATGCACTATACTTGCATGTAAACAACGATAGCTTTTTCACGCTACTTAGCAAGCTGCTTTATCCACAGGGATTGGTGAAGTAATTTAATGTCAAGCTAAATGTTTAAAAAAAATTCCATTTCTGTGATCGTTCTGAATCAATTCAGAACTTTATTTTGTAAGTCAGAACAGTGGAACGGAACAAAAAAAAATGTTTTTGTTCTGAATTAAATTATTGGAAAACAATTTCAGTTCCAACCCGATCTTGAATTACATCCTTATTCTTTCACTAGCTGTGAAGTGAGTCAAAACCATCAGTCTTGTGATCATCTCTGACAGTGATTGATTCATGAACACAAACTCACAGTATGCAATAGTAAATAAACTGTTACTATAGTTGTCTACACCAGATCGATAACACAGTGAAACTGTTGTCGAATGATCCCCTGCATTACATGGTGCACCGTAGCAGGACAACCCCTTACACTTTCAACCTTCAAGGTTAATTGAGGTCTTATCTGATACATTTCAAGACAAAATATAAAAACACTGGATTATCTGTGAGAGAGATGCTGTTGAAAACTATTTCTTTAACTCATTTGAGAAAGTGGTTTCAACTGCTGTCAACTGTTCAGAGATATCAATTTGCTGATCAGTATGCAATTAACAGCTCATGGCATCCTAATTAATTGGTAATGTGGGAGGAAACTTGGAGATCAGTCCCCAGGGACTAAGAGAAACCTTTCTGATAAATGATGATTGGCTCAAACTCCAAAAGAACAAGGTGTCACCATTTTTAATACAAATAACAAATCAGACAATGGGAATAGAAGAATGTGCATTAACAAAGAATATCCAGAACAATGCTCTCTCTAACTTTTAGACCAAGTCCAAACTTCCTTTCTTCTTTTGACAAAACCATACAGAAAAAAAGCTAACTTTTAATTTACAGGATTTTGGAAAAAAATTCTTATGTCACGAAGCTGGCATCCCGTATACTGTGTAAAGTCTTGCTGTACTAGAACAATATTCTTATCAGACAGTGCCCGTCCCTCTCTTTATTCACCGCTTTTCCAACTCAGTGAACACTTGGGCAAGAGGATGTTCTCATTCCCTCTGTGCAAACCCCTCAAAGGGCTGGTTGGTAGAAGACTTGCATAAATAGTCAGGTTTAGGGCTACGGTGGTTAAAGCTAATCTTAGACCAGTGTTTAGAGAAAAAATATCTCAGAACTACTGTGAATTTGGGCTTTAGTGTCTCACGTCTCTCTGACCATCCATCAGTATGCTTTAGACCAGCCTTTTGAAGCAGCCAAACACATTTGCTGCTATCTGATCCATGTTATCATTCTATCCTCCTGTTTTCATCTCTGTCACACCTTAGCAGACAACACAGGGATTTTATGGTGAAACATCAAACCTGACGGTATGGAGTGAGCTGTAAACGCATTTCATAGTGCATCGATTCCAAAAGTGGGACAAAGGCAATGCCTTTGGTATGAAGGTATTGTGATATCTGATTTGGACCACAATAATATGGCTCACTTTACCAATATATTAAAGCATATACATGTATCTGACTGGGAGATCTAGGCTTATCTTGTAGTTTGAGTAGGTGTTTACAGTACCCTAAACCATTGTATTTTTATGTGAACATGGTTAAAAGAAGGCTACTGAATAAAAAGCAGGTTTGAATTAATTTTGCAAGCACAACCATGAGTTATCAACTGACAATGTTTTTAGTCTAGAAATAGGTGCTGTTGTACAGATCAGAACAGATTGTGGTAGGATTTAGAAAAAAACTGTTGTCTGCAATGGATGACTGCACCCGTGTATGACCGAGCGGTTATTATTATTAAAATTACCGTATGTGCTTTTCCCATGATAGGAATATCAGCTGAATAAATCTCTTAGTGCTGAAACATGCATATTCAATGACACGTTCTGAAATGTGCCAGCCTTTCATCAAACCGTGAATTAAAGTTTACATGAGGTCTCATGCATTCAAGGAATCCTGCACTAAACACAGGGGCTTCTGTCTGTGCTGGAGTGCTGAGCAACAGGCTGGGGGATTATGGTATACCAACTAACAAGTGGATTGCAAATCCAGAAGATATATACCATCAGCGTCATCACATCCTTTCAGGACTCAATATTGTTGTTATTGTTGAGACCCACTCACGTATTGTAACGGTTTTCTTGAGGTGAAGGAGAGGAGGACCAAAATGCGGCGTGGTTATTTAGATTAATGTTTAATGAAGAAAAAAACACGAACAATACATAAACAATAAACATACTGTGAAAACCAAAACTGGTGCAAACACAGAGACAGGAACAATCACCCACAAGAGACCTAAAGAATATGGCTGCCTAAATATGGTTCCCAATCAGAGACAACGATAAACACCTGCCTCTGATTGAGAACCACTCTAGGCAACCATAGACTTACCTAGAGTACTAGTCTAACCACAATCCCATAACTACAACCAACCCCAGACAAAACAAACCTCATAAATCAACCCATGTCACACCCTGGCCTGACCAAAATAATAAAGAAAACACAAAATACTAAGACCAGGGCGTGACACGTATGTTGGAATAAAGGAATTATTGTAAAAGAAGGTTGAGAAATGTGCAGTGCATCTCCTTCAATGTTTCTGTACCACACATTTGTGGTACGAGACTGTCAAATGCACTTAAAAACAGAAAGCTCCTCCATGTTACTGGAAAGGGATAATTATAATAGTAGTCACAGATAACAATATGAAAGGAGAAAGCAGGACAAAGGTATTTTCATTCTAATGTTATTTGGTGGTTTATCACTGGCAAATACATTTGTATTCAGAGTCTGTGGGTGTTTCTCAAAATGCATTCTACCGTGCTCCAAGCAGGCAAATTGGGAACACGGGAGGGTCAGAGGATGCAAAACGGAGCACGGAGGGCACTTCTGGAATGCGTACTCCATTTGTACATATTTTGAAGCATGCATCGATGCATGGCAAGAAATGAGGCAACCACGTAAAAAATGATGCAACATTTCTTGAAATCAATGGCTGAAGCAAACTTCAGAATATTGCATGACTACAATATTTTATCTTGATATGTTAATAAATACATGCTTTTTACATTTTGGCATGTTTACCTGCCTGTGATCGCAAGCCTATAATAAGTCAATAGGGCTAACTGGCTAGCTAATAATGTTACAGTCAAAGTCAAAAGTTTACATACACTTAGGTTGGAGTCATTAAAACTCGTTTTTCAACCAATCCACAAATTTATTTTTAACAAACTATAGTTTTGGCAAGTCGGTTAGGACATCTACTTTGTGCATGACACAAGTAATTTTTCCAACAATTGTTTACAGACAGATTATTTCACTGTATCACAATTCCAGTGGGTCAGGAAAGTATATACACTTAGTTGACTGGCCTTTAAACAGCTTGGAAAATTCCAGAAAATGTTGTCATGGCTTTAGAAGCTTCTGATAGGCTAATTGACATCATTTGAATCAATTGGAGGTGTACCTGTGGATGTACAGTGGGGCAAAAAAGTATTTAGTCAGCCACCAATTGTGCAAGTTCTCCCACTTAAAAAGATGAGAGAGGCCTGTAATTTTCCTCATAGGTACACTTCAACTATGACAGACAAAATGAGAGAAAAAAATCCAGAAAATCACAATGTAGGACTTTTAATGAATTTATTTGCAAATTATGGTGGAAAATAAGTATTTGGTCAATAACAAAAGTTTCTCAATACTTTGTTATATACCCTTTGTTGGCAATGACAGAGGTCAAACGTTTTCTGTAAGTCTTCACAAGGTTTTCACACACTGTTGCTGGTATTTTGGCCCAATGGGGACAAATATCAAACTTTTTGGAGAATTGTCCTCTGGTCTGATGAAACAAAAATAGACCCCTTTGGCCATAATGACCATTATGGTAGGAGGAAAAAGGGGGAGGCTTGCAAGCCAAAGAACACCATCCCAACCGTGAAGCACAGGGGTGGCATTATTGTTGTGGGTGTTCTTTGCTGCAGGAGAGACTGGTGCACTTCACAAAATAGATGGCATCATGAGGTAGGAAAATGATGTGTATATATTGAAGCAACATCTCAAGACATCAGTTGGGAAGTTAAAGTATGGTCGGAAATGGGTCTTTCAAATGGACAATGACCTCAAGCATACTTCCAAAGTTGTGGCAAAATGGCTTAAGGACAACAAAGTCAAGGTATTGGAGTGGCCATCACAAAGCCCTGACCTCAATCCCATAGAACATTTGTGGGCAGAATTAAAAACGTGTGTGCGAGTAAGGAGGCCTACAAAACTGACTCAGTTACACAAGCTCTGTCAGGAGGAGTGGGCCAAAATTCACCTAACTTATTGTGGGAAGCTTGTGGAAGGCTACCTGAAACATTTGAGCCAAGTTAAACAATTTAAAGGCAGTGCTGGTGTGATGAAAGAAATAAAAGCTGAAATAAATCAGTCGCTTTACAACTATTCTGACATGTCATATTCTTAAAATAAAGTAGTGATCCTAACTGACCCTAAGATGTGGGAATTTTTACTAGGATTAAATGTCAGGAATTGTGAAATGCGCCTCTGTACGCCTATGAAGATATTCCATTAACAAATCAACCGTTTCCAGCTACAATAGTGATTTACAACATTAACAATGTCTAAACTGTATTTCTGATCAATTCAATGTTATTTTACTGGACAAAAAAAAAAAAGTGCTTTTCTTTCAGAAACTAGGACATTTCCAAGTGACCCCAAACTTTTGAACGGTAGTGTATATTGAGAAACACCCTGTGTGTTTTGAATTGAGTGTGGAAAGTTGATAAAGGATGTGCTAACAAATATGGCTACACCCAAATAAAATGAGTGGTAAAGTAAGTATGAAGAAGACACAGTGATGCCGAAACATTGGTGATTTACCCAATAAATTACTGGGAGTTTATACATAGAGTGTGTGACTCTATTTTTTTTATAGCTTTTGGTAAAGTACGTATGACATGATTGTGTAATATATGCATGTCCCTTTGAGCAAGTCAAATCATTAATTGTGGAAAATGGCTAATCATCCATCCTCCAAGAGTGTTAACAAGAAAGAAAGACAGAGATAAAAGGCATTAGTCTTGATTCAGTAGAGCGATAGTGTAGGCCTATATAATGTACAGTGGTTCTTCCTGTAGAAGTTGTGTCCTACTGCAACACACCTCTATTGCACGTTATTTAATTGTCAACCATTTATGCTAGTTATGTCTAGTTTGACCACCAGAGGACATCTTTGAGAAGCATTTGACAGTCTTCAATATTGGCTGTACTCCAGAATTTAAAACCTTTTTTTAATATTATGGTGTTTCTATTCAGGGTTTCCGTTAGGAAAATATGGCGCTGTATAACGTGACCGGTCGGGAGTAGGCTACAGTACTAAGAGAATAACATTTCCACACCCTAATTGTAGTCTAACCAATACCCAAAAGGGTATTCAGTGAAAATAAAAATCATTGATTTATCAAGACCAGTCCCCATGCATGTCTCAGAGCAGCGCGAAACGGTGCTGAAATAGTTAATCACATGCGGGTTGGCTATTGCTTCAAATCCAACTGCTTCTAACTTCAATATGCTTTCAATGTCACAAATAAATGAACACCCACAATTCTTATAACTCTAATGCTTAACTATTTAATCATTTCTGCCCTCCGAATTCATAATCATTATATAATTAGACCCATGTGCACCTTGAAATTAGGGGGTGCGTCATGCAAAACGGGGAAAGGGGTGCGCCATGCGGCCGTGCCTAACAGGGAAGGGGGCGAAAGAGCCGGTCGGGTGCAACCCAGGCAACATGGAGATGCAGGGATCTGAGCTCGGATGAGAGCCATAGCCAGCCTCCCGGCCCAGAACCCCACGCCGAGGGAAGGAAGAAGCGGAGGGTGTAGGCCCCCTACACTACCCAGTCCTCAAAGTCATATACAGTGCCTTGCGAAAGTATTCGGCCCCCTTGAACTTTGCGACCTTTTGCCACATTTCAGGCTTCAAACAAAAATATATAAAACTGTATTTTTTTGTGAAGAATCAACAACAAGTGGGACACAATCATGAAGTGGAACGACATTTATTGGATATTTAAAACTTTTTTAATAAATCAAAAACTGAAAAATCGGGCGTGCAAAATTATTCAGCCCCCTTAAGTTAATACTTTGTAGCGCCACCTTTTGCTGCGATTACAGCTGTAAGTCACTTGGGGTATGTCTCTATCAGTTTTGCACATCGAGAGACTGACATTTTTTCCCATTCCTCCTTGCAAAACAGCTCGAGCTCAGTGAGGTTGGATGGAGAGCATTTGTGAACAGCAGTTTTCAGTTCTTTCCACAGATTCGATTGGATTCAGGTCTGGACTTTGACTTGGAGAGAGTCAACCAATTTCTAAAGACTGTTGACATCTAGTGGAAGCCATAGCAACTGCAACCAGGTTCCTCATAATAAGGTTATCCTATAGAAAACAAATGGAAAATCCTATGACCTAAAAAAAATAATACCCTGGATGGTTTGTCCTCTGGGTTTCTTCTGCCATATCAGTTCTGTTATACTCACAGACATTATTCTAACAGTTTTAGAAATGTTAGAGTGTTTTCTAGATCTACCAATTAGATGCATATCCTAGCTTCTGGGCCGGAGTAACAGGCAGTTTACTTTGGGCACGCTTTTCATCGTAGTGGTGAATCAGCCACATCTGTTTTTGATGTCGTGCACATTCACCACTAAGGACTCAAATCATAGTAAATAAAAAAATCTTTATTATCACGGCCGAAGAGGATCACAAACTCACTACAAACTTCATGAAAAGTCATTTTATACTGCTACTCAGACAAGTCATATACAGTGACTTGCAAAAGTATTCATCCCCCTTGTAGTTTTTCCTATTTTATTGCATTACCAACTGTAATATACATGTATTTTTATTTGAATTTCATGTAATGGACATACACGACTGCATCCTTATGTAATACATGTATCACTAGCCACTTTAAAACTATGCCACTTTGTTTACATACTCATCTCATATGTATATACTGTACTCGATACCATCTACTGTATCTTGCCTATGCTGCTCTGTACCATCACTCATTCATATATCCTTATGTACATATTCTTTATCCCCTTACACTGTGCATTGTCAGAACTAGAAGCACAAGCATTTCGCTACACTCGCATTAACATCTGCTAACCATGTGTATGTGACAAATAAAATTTGATTTGATTTGATTCGATTTGACACAAAATAGTCCAAATTGGTGAAGTGAACTTTAAAAAATAACTTGTTTAAAAAAAATTATACAAAATAAAAAACAAAGTGGTGAATGCATATGTATTCACCCCCTTTGCTATGAAGCCCCTAAATAAGATCTGGTGCAACCAATTACCTTCAGAAGTCACATAATTAGTTAAATAAAGTCCACATGTGTGTATTCTAAGTTTCACATGATCTGTCACATGATCTCAGTATATATACACACACACCTGTTCTGAAAAGCCCCAGAGTCTGCAACATCACTAAGCAAGGGTCACCACCAAGCAAGCGGCACAATGAAGACCAAGGAGCTCTCCAAACAGGTCAGGGACAAAGTTGTGGAGAAGTACAGATCAGAGCTGGGTTATACATTTTTTTTCAGAAACTTTGAACATCCCACAGAGTACCATTAAATACATTATTAAAAAAATGGAAAGAATATGGCACCACAACAATCCTGCGAAGAGAGGGCCGCCCACCGAAACTCACAGAAGGGCAAGGAGGGAATTAATCAGAGAGGCAACAAAGAGACCAAAGATAACCCTGAAGGAGCTGCAAAGCTCCACAGGGGAGATTGTAGTATCTGTACATAGGTCCACTTTAAGCCATACACTCCACAGAACTGGGCTTTACGGAAGAGAGGCCAGAAATAAGCAAACACTTTTGGTGTTCACCAAAAGGCATGTGGGAGACTCCCCAAATTTATGAAAGAAGGTACTCTGGTCAGATGAGACGAAAATGTAGCTTTTTTGTCAAAGAAAGCACTATGTCTGGCGCAAACCCAACACCTCTCATCACCACGAGAACAACATCCCCACAGTGAAGCATGGTGATGGCAGCATCATGCTGTGGGGATGTTTTTCCACCGGCAGGGACTGGGAAACTGGTCATAATTGAAGGAATGATGGATGGCAGTAAATACAGGGAAATTCTTGAGGTCAACCTGTTTCAGTCTTCCAGAGATTTGAGACTGGGACGGTGGTTCACCTTCCAGCAGGACAATGACCCTAAGCATACTGCTAAAGCAACACTTGAGTGGTTTAAGGGGAAACATGTAAATGTCTTGGAATGGCCTAGTCAAAGCCCAGACCTCAATCCAATTGAGAATATGTGGTATGACTTAAAGACTGCTGTGCACCAGCAGAACCCATCCAACTTGAAGAAGCTGGAGCAGTTTTGCATTGAAGAATGGGCAAATATCCCAGTGGCTAGATGTGGCAAGCTTATATAGACATACCCCAAGAGACTTGCAGGTGTAATTGCTGCAAAAGGTAGCTCTACAAAGTTTTAACTTTGTGGGGGGGGGGGGGGGGGGGGGGGGTTATGCAGTTATGCACGCTCAAGTTTCAGTGTTTTTGTCATATTTCTTGTTTGTTTCACAACAACAAATATTTTGCATGTTGTGTAAATCAAATGATACAAACCCCCAAAATCTATTGTGATTCCAGGTTGTTAGGCAACAAAAAAAGAGCGTGAATACTATTGCAAGCCACTGTAATCATGGTTGGTTCCTGTATGTGACTGACTGATGACACACAAGGCTTCTTACCTTGAAACTGAGATATTGTATCACTCCTAATTCCCAGAGCAATATTCTGGGCCAAATTGCTTATGAGTGATAGTGTGGTTTACTCCTTTGTGCAGTCAACTCGTCACTCGCATGAACTCAACCAGCTACTCTGCCCCATTTAAAAAACAGACAAAGGGTATTCCCAAGTGGCGCAGCGTTTTAAGATACTGCATCGCAGTGCTGGTTCAATACTCGTCTGTGTCGCAGCTGGCTGTGACCAGGAGACTCATGAGGTGACGCACAATGGGCCCAGCATCTTCCGGGTTAGGAGAGGGTTTGGCCAGCCAAGATTTTCTTGTTCCATCGCGCTGTTGCAACTCTTGTGGTGGGCCGGGCGCATGCATGCTGACATGGTCGCCAGGTGTACACTGTTTCCTCTGACACATTGGTACGGCTGGTTTCTGGGTTAAGCATGCATTGTGTCAAGAAGCATTGTGTCTTGGCAAGGTTGTGTTTCGGAGGACACACAGCTTTCGACCTTTGCCTCTCTCGAGGCCGTATGGGAGTTGCAGTGATGGGACAAGACTGTAACTACCAATTGGATAGGACGAAAAGGGGATAATATACTGTATATATATATATATATACAGTGTATATATATATATATATATATATATATACACACATATACATATACACATACATATACACATATACATATACATATACACATATACATATATATATACATATATATATACATATATATATACATATATATATACATATATATATACATATATATATACATATATATATACACATATATATATACATACACATATATATACATACACATATATATATATACACATATATATACATATACATATATATATATATATATATATATATATATATATATATACATACACATATACACATATACACATACATATATATATATATATATATATATATATATATATATATATATATATACACACATATACACATATATATACACACACACACACATATACATACACACATATACATATATATATATATATATATATATATAAATAAAACAATAACATAACAAAAACACATTTACAGGTCATGCATTAGCATGTTTTAATTAACACAATTTTCACTAGAGACGAAAGGCTTGTCCTGTTCAAAGTCCATTCCAACTTTTTCCCTCGGTTATTTCTTTAATTATTGTTTTCAGCCTGAGGTGAAACAGATTGAGTTCCCTTTATATAGGATATAGGGTGAGCCAAGACCTAGTAAATTGAGCTCTGTAGACTGAGAGACTGGTATAGGCTGGAGTACCTCTTCACATTTTTACATCTTTATCAAGTATCTGCTCAATCATGTCCTGATTAGTTCTTCTCCCTCTCCTCCAGTCCAGTCATCCCCATCCCACTGTGTCTTTCTAGAGTGGACCATGTGTTGCACATCACAATGTGCCACTTTTCACACAATGCAATGTGTTATACCCTGGGAGATCCAGCATGCACAACTCCAATAACTACCATATGTCCCAGCGTGATGTCAGGTTGTCTCAAAAATACACATTGTCCCTTAAAGGGAAAACAAAGGTGATATCTGGTGGAGAACTCGTATTAGGTCACTGAAGCATAAACCCAAGCCTTGCATACTGAGCAGGAGTTATGGTAGCCTTGGCTGTTGCCACGCAGGCATTATTATTTAGTGAGGCTGGTGAATCATTGATAGGCTGGGTATATTTTATTTTCACAAATAGTTACCCAGGTGTGCTGGGCTTTGCTCAATGGCATCCTCCTAGTTTTCGGGCACTTAACCATACACGACCCAGAATGAATCCAACTCACGTCTGAACATTTCCCTTTCCTGAGCAGAATGCCATTCTCCTCCTTGGCAGCTTTTTTTTGCACAGATCCAAATGACATTTTGTAATTACAAAAGCACATTATTCAAATGTGTTCATAAATATTTATTGTGAGATGCGTGTGAGGGAGCGGTATTGTACTTCACTCCTTCACCCCTGATCATGGAAATTATGCAATACAAGATCTGAATAGCAACTATTTTGCCGGGAGCCAGAGAGCTGAGCTGAAAAAACAGGTAAGAAATGGAGGGCCAGAGGCCAGGATTTGGTCGTGCTTGAAGCACTGCTGCCCTAGGTCACATTTGGGCTGGTTCATACTAGCCTGCTCCACTCATGACTGCCTGGGTCCTGAGTTTGAGTCCAGGCCCTCTCTCTCTTTCATTCTTCTTGTTTGGCCATTGTCAGGTCCAGCACATCTGCCAGTCTCTGTGCCAGGCTAGCAGTGCCCAGTCAGATAAGTGAAGTCACAGGGCAGATTCACCACATTGTCTTTTTGTACTTGACAGATGTGAAGGCTGTAACATATTCCCTGTAAGAGGTTGAATTACCACTACCTCCAGTGGATATAAACAGTGTTTGTTTCTACTGTCCTGAACACTAAGTGACAATTTATATTATATAACATTATGCATTTTCATCCTATACACTTAAAGCCGTGTCTGATTGGAAGTATGTCGTCACATGATAATAGGTTTTTAGAGCATACAGCACATTTGGGGACTGCAAAAAACTGCATCAGAATCAAAGTCTCTGATTAATTGTTCTTTCATTATTTCTTAACTAGAATTTGGCAAATTGCATAATGATAATAATCTCTTCAGAGAAAATGGTTCTATTTCATCAAATCCTTATTGGTCTTGCCACAGTGATTTCAAGCACAGCTGTCAATATGTGAATGTGAGGAACATACTGTGGGTGTTTGGGAACGGAAGCGGCGTACTGTTTGGACTCCCATTTCAGTCCACCAACAGCCCTTTAACAAGTACTGTGACTATTTAACCATTAATGTTCACATACAAAAAGTGCTGTTGGATTTGCTGTTCCGACACAGACCAGTTTTAAAATGAAATGCCATGTGTGCACTCAGAGACAGTATTGATTTAAAATATAAAATTGATTGGTATCCTTAAGACTCATTGCCAATCCATTTTTACATTTTCTCCCTCTGCCTATGAGTTTGACACATTTAACATAAAAAAAAAGTGTGATATTTTTTGGTGCATGTACCATACGTGTTCTGTCTCACAAAATGGGCAGCCGGGCGAAGTAGCCTAAATGGGACTAATTTCAGTTAACTATGTCGCTTGTCACTACATCACAGGAGAGCCATTTGAACGTAAACTTTTTTTTAAATCAAAATGCATTTTTTGGCAGAAATGCCTTCTGGAACATGTGAACTTTCATGTGCCTTGATAACAAACTTGTTTGCCATCTGTAAATACGAATAAATGTTTTAAATTACGAGCCTAGCGGTGGTTTAGCCACAGAAAAAGACAGGAACCTTCCCGCTGGCCATGATTGGCTGAGATAGCGGGTGGACTGGACATGCCAAGAGATGAGTTCGGATTGTTCTGCCATGTAGCGCGCTTCTGTCTATAACATGAACTGGTCAATGTGTGTAGGTTATCTTTTCTAACGCAGCTTTTTGAAAGATATCACATAGTAGAACTGCAAAGGTGTTTCTCTCCACTTTTTGGAAGACCGAGTTTTGAAATCATTGGAAGGCACGGTGGAATTAGAAAGAGATGGAAATTCTGCCGTTTGATTGCAAATATGCAGACTGATTCGAAAAGATAACACGCAGAAGTCTCCACATTACATCTTTAAACTAAGGAAGCGTGACAGAGAGGAAGAGTCCATCCATGTATACGAGTAAAATAGTCTAGCTAGCTACATTTTCAGATATTATTTCAAAATATTTCTAATATTGTCAGAAAGTCGTTTATTTAGCTAGCGTTAGCTGGCTGTCTCGATAGCTAATGTGACGTGTATGATCTGTGTAGTAATATTATTTGTATCTCAGAGCCATTTGCATGGCTAGTTATAGCCTAATGTTAGTTAGCTAGCTAACATTGAACCTGGTTGGTTAGCTACCTGCAGATTCACCATTACAATAGAATGTTCATTATGTCACTGCGACAACTGCTGATAGACATAGCTGGTCAATTCGCTCTGGCCATCTACTCTAATTTCAGAGCACTCGTCTGTGTATGCCAGAGAGCAGACTAACTGACAAATTTACGAATGCTCAACACCTGTTGAATATGGCCATTGTCAGTCAACATTGGAAACATCTCTGGATACCAAAGCTCTGGATAACATAAAACAGCCTAACCAGCTCTGCTAGGGCAAGTAAAATGGTCAGTGAGCTGTTCCCTCATTTGTGTCTGGAAGTTGCTAGCATGCTAGCCAACATTAGCCAGTTAGCTTGGGTGCTTGACTGCTGTTGTTAGGTCAGAATGCTTGGATCAACCCTACTCTTCTGCCAGAGCGACCAGTGTGCGCTCTGAATGCTCCGAGAGCGAAATGCGCTGAATTTATGAACGGACAATCTGACAACGCTCTGAGTTTATGAATGCCCAAAGTGCACTCTGAGCACACTCTGGCACTCCAGATTGAATTTATGAACACACCCGTAGTATAAACCAGCCTTTAGTCCGGAAATAATTGGTTGTTTAGTACATGGCCTCACATGTGAATCCTTAAACAGCTGGTTGGGGCTACACCATAAGAGGGTGTGAACGATGCTGAATGGTTGTACTGTAGACAAAGAAGTGCTCTCCAGTAGGTGTACCAAAACATTTAAGGGCCATTTTCTCAAAAGTGAGGTTACATGTTTATCAACTTTCAAAGCATAATTACTTTTCCCTCAACTATAATGTATGATGTACAATTTTTTAGCTCTGTGTCTCTACTTTAATCCAATGTAAAAAACACAATTTTAAATGTTGCTACATAAGTCCGAATTGAGCCGGTCGGTCACAAATGTGCATGAAACAAAATCACGATGGGCTTCGCTATTTTGTTCACTTGTCAAGTTATTAATTATTTATAACCCATGTGACACTCAACAATGACAGGGAAGCCTGAAGCTTCTCCTGAGCCACTGACACAGGAAACAGGAGGGATCCATAATATTCCCGACACCACTGTGTTCCACCTCGGAGTTCACAGCTCTATCTCTGTCTCAGCTCACAGAGTAGTGCAACACGTGCTTGCCAAGATATTCACCTATGGGGCAGAGTCAAGTCATTGGTGCCATGTTGGCTTCTACTGCCTAACATCCTCTCTATGCCAGCCTGTTATCCATCTTATGGGGCAGATTGTTGTTGCATGTGTCATGCCTCCCTTTTAGGGCCTGTGTGGCAGTACCAGCCTGGTTCTTTTTCCTTGGGCAGTCCAGTTTGCCCTTGTATGCTAGTTGTGTGGTTCTGACAGCATGCTATTTCACATCTGGCAGGGAGCAGTGTTCTGTGCTGCTGATGGCTCACCTCTAGCAGTCAACTGTCCTGGTGCTGGAAGTCAGTGTCTCTGACTGCTACAGTGGGGAGAACAAGTATTTGATACACTGCCGATTTTGCAGGTTTTCCTACTTACAAAGCAGGTAGAGGTCTGTAATGTTTATCATAGGTACACTTATAAGTTCTGCTTTTCTGATGTATCAAATACTTATGTCATGCAATAAAATGCAAATTAATTACTTAATCATACAATGTGATTTTCTGGATTTTTGTTTTAGATTCTGTCTCTCACAGTTGAAGTGTACCTATGATAAAAAATACAGACCTCTACATGCTTTGTAAGTAGGAAACCCTGCAAAATCGGCAGTGTATCAAATACCTGTTCTCCCCACTGTATATGCCAATTAACTCTCCACTCTCCTCACCAGTCTCGTATCCATCCCCCGAACCACCTGTGACCCCCTGGCAGGCGCCTTACCAACAACAGAGCCATTGGCACTCTTATGATTACTAGAACAGAACATTTCCTAGTTCTACCACTGTCATTGTTTCTGGTGTGTTTCGGCCTTGCTCCCAGTCAGATGTAGCTCTGTTTCACAGCACCTTGGGGAGAAAGTCCACAAAAACCTTCTCCTCATAAAACATAGAAATACAAAACAAATGATTAACAGATCATTATTATTATAATATGGCATTTAAAACATTATAATC